>NC_056729.1:581913672-582032120 GCF_019279795.1 Protopterus annectens | reverse complement strand
CTAGCAAGCATAATTTTTAGCAGTTGTCACACAGACTTTAGCATTTTCATTTCATATACACTGAGTGCCAATATTTATTTTGTACCCAGTCAGAAGAATATCTGTAAATTGGATTCCAACCCTGAATTATGTGTCCCTTTTCTCTAAACTCATTTCACTTACACTTTGTGACACAGATATAGGGAAGCTAACTGATGAAATGTATTCAGACAGTACTGTCCATAGTGCTGATGGCAGCATACCCTTGCAAGTCTAAATTGCACTCCTGATGGCATTCCAAATTAAATTTGTGAGTTTTTAACCTTAGAAAGTGAACTGTGATTTACTGCTAGTGACCACTGACAGCCAACGGTGCACAATGTCAATTGGTGCACAAAGGATGAAAGAGAGGGAGAGAAGGGGAAACATTATGAAACAAGTGTTTAAAATGAATCTTTCTGATATTTCCTCAACTTTGATGTTTTGTGACATGAACATATTGCTCTGTAAACATCACTACAGTCACATAAATGACACCTTCTCTGGAGATGAACCATCAAACTATGGCATTAACAATACACACTTGAGATTATTTTCACCATTTGTCACTGGCACAGACATATATTAGGAAGAAGAAAAAAGTAGATTACATATACTTATGATGTAACACTCTATCAATTACAATTAAAGGTGGGGCAGAATCACATTCTGAAAGTTGTCCTTTGCAATTTGCCAGTAGTTGTGTGGATGAATGGCAACAGTTAAGCTATTTACTCACACAATATTAAACAATATCTGCAATACTGCAGTTCTTTTCTTCTCTTTCTTTTGTGAGCATCATTCTTGGGTCTATAGTTTTCTAACATGAATGCAATCTTGTTTGTATTGCTTTTGAAATCTGTTTCAATAAGGAATGTACTTCCTTAGAAATGCAAACTTTTTTTTTTTCTCAGAGGCACAACAGTGTAAGTATAGCCACTTCATAAAACACGTTATGAATGTTTCTCTCCTAAATCAGTCAATGTAATCCCAGACTATTTGGTAAGTCTCTTCTCCCTGACATACCCACAGTAAGTACACATCAAAGACAAAAGAGTGTGAAAAATTAACAATTCCTGCAGTCAAATTAATCATTCACTCTTGCAAGCCCTTAGAAAGCAATACTTTTTCAATGCTTATCTTCACAGTGTTACGTTATGTGCATGCAATTGTGTAGGTCTTTACACAATGTTTACCTGCCCTGCACTTAGTGTAGATTATGAAATTCATGAATGGTGATGAGTTCTCACATTATTTTCATATTCACTGCATTCAGAGGGATGAATCTATACTAAATAAAGCTACTTGTATAGTAGTAAGGGAGACTGTTTGGATCCAGATAGCTGATACTGACATTTGAATTGCACATTTTTTCTACTTTAGCAATTGAATTGATGTAAAGGTATGTTGCTGCTTTTTTTTTTACAAATTGATTTATTTTTACTTTACTGATAGATTGCATTTCAAGATACTCCATTTGTTTACCATCTGTATTGTTTGTCCATTGCCGTTGGCATAGCCATGCATATCAGTTAACTCTTTGCATTAAAACATTTTTGAAAATAAATTTTACTTGCTATTATGGAAACTTTTCTTTGGAAGTTTAAACAGTTATTGGAGAAGAGTGTTGCATTGCTTATTAGCAATGTCAGGGGGGTTACATTTTCAGCCCAATAAATGTGATATACATCTGCCTGTCCTCAACAGAAGTGGAGCTTCCAAAGATTTTTTTCTATTTTAATTGAAAAGTTTAAATTATTTTTGTGAATGCTGCAATGCACTTCAGAGTTGCACAATGCTTGTCATTCGTACAGAATTTTAGCATTGCTTTTCATTTCCATTTTTTTTGGGGGGGGTCTGTATTAACTTGTGTGTACTGATAGGAAGCCTTAAGTTTTAAACTATTATGTTCATGACAGCTGCATTCATTCATGCATATTTCTTTTCCTAACAACCACTCATTGCTTAATTTCCACTTTTTGTTTCTATATGTTTCATCTCATACAGAGATTTGGCACTCAAGACATCTGGACCCTGTAAACCACCCTACACTGTTGCAGAGAAAGAGTTATCATACAGGCACTATGGCAACTTGGCTCATTCCTGTTAGACACAGCAGAGGTGCCAAGTCCTCCCATGACTGTATCTGGGAGTAGGTGAAGAATGATATCAATGCAGTCACAAAATATGGCCATACTTATCAAATAAATCAGACATCAGGCCAGTGATATGATAACAAATGTAAAACAAGGTGGTTGCAATTACCCAGGAATGGATGGTTATTGGGAACGTTCCTGCTACCAAACCACCACTGAATGCAACAGAGGAGTTCCTGTCCACTGCTTGAGATCCAGACAGCTCAGCAGAGGGTTCACAAAGAATCTTTGGTGCTGATGTGGAGAACTACCCAAGTGTGTCTACTACTGAACTTCCATGTATGTAATCGAAGTAAATGATTTATATTGGATATAAACAGTATCTTATATCATATAAACATATATATATATATATATATATATATATATATATATATATATATATATATATATATAGAGAGAGAGAGAGAGAGAGAATGTGGGGAAGACCAAGAGAGAGAGAGAAGGATAGGGGAAATGAGACTGGTCAGTAGACTTTTGTATAAGATGTTTCTTATTCTGCAGATGTAAAGAGGATTGTTTTCTGTTTCTTGTGTCATTTGCATTGTGATGTTTATTATCTGTGTTTTATCTCCCTTTCTTATCTGTAGTTACATATGTTTCTGATTTTGCATGACCACACACCTTTTTTATTATCACTGTACATAAAGTAGATTTATGTAGACATGAAACTACTTTTTTCATTGTGTTAGCATAATTAATTGTTTAAAATATGTTTTACATATGTTAGATCAGTTTTTATTCAATTTGTCTCTTTGTAGGTTCATAGGTGTGTGCTAGGCTAATGGCCCTGGAGCCTTTACAAGCCTTGCCCATAGGATTACCCAGGCATCATGCCACCCTACTTTATTTCCTAGTTCCTCTGTTGAGTAAAGCCACTGGAGTGATCCCCGAGGTGAATTTTCTATTTCCCATCCACTCATCAAGATTTAGAGAGCCTGTGAGGTGCTCTTCTTGACATATATGGGAAGTCTATTCCACAGCATGGTCAGTGTCTAGGTTATGAACCTGTCCCTCCAGCATGTTCTGTTGACTGTGGTAATAAGGTTGATGTCTCTGGAGTGTGTGGTGCGGAGGGATTGGGATTTCTTTAGATGTAGCATCTCTAACAGAGCTGAGTCAGACATGGCTTTGTAAGTCAAGCAGGGATCGCCTCTAAGTAGGCAATATGAGACAGAATAATTGGAATGTTTTTTAGTCTGTCCATACAAAGCAATATGTTCATGTCACAAAACATCAAAGTTGAGGAAATATCAGAAAGATTCATTTTAAACACTTGTTTCATAATGTTTCCCCTTCCCTCCCTCTCTCTCTCTTTCATCCTTTGTGCACCAATTGGCATTGTGCACTGTTGGCTGTCAGTGGTCACTAGCAGTAAATTTAAGGCCTGGATCCTCTTTGTGAGGTACTTTTGTGGCCTCTCCAGTTGTTGCAGGTGTCTAGTGTGGTACATGCCAAACAGGGTATTGTACTCGATGATTGGTCTAATGAGGGAAGAGTACAGGGAGACAATGACCTCTTTCTTCCTGGATGCAAAACACTTAGTAATGAGATGTGCCACATAGAAGTACTTTCTGACCACAGTGGCAATGTGGTGGTCAAAAGAGAGGTTGCTGCATTCCCAGATCTCTTATAACGCCTTCTGTGTTCAGTGGACTACCATTGATGTGGAAATTCAAGGGAACCAAGGTGGATGATGACACATTTTTTTTGCATTGAGCTTAAGGCCATGGTTCTGACACCAATCGTTCATCTCAGTGAGGCCTTTCTGTAGGATATCAACATCACTTGGGGAGTTAATAATAGCTCCCAACTTGCAATCGTCTGGGAACTTTGTCAGCCAGAGTCCCTTCATGTTGGCCTGGACTACAGAAAAGTAGATACCAATCAGTAAAAACAAAATGAAAACTCCAGCAGAGCTAGAGCTTCCACTGAGTGACCTCCCAATCCTCTTGTATCAGAGGCACATGGGATATATGCAAATGATCTTTATGAACATCAGGTGTTTCAGCTAACTGGTGATTCTGAATGCCCATGACTTATTTCATCATTTTAATGGACAATATCAGGCCAATAAGCCAAACCCCACTAGCTGTGGATTTGCATATTTTGGCCTTGGAAGTTCTAGCTTTGCTGGAGTTTTCATTTTGTTTTTACTGATTGTTTTTTCAGTGACCTTCTCACTCATTCGACCCAGGACTGAACCCTGTGGGACTCCACTTGTGACTGGTCTGCAGTCTGACTTGGAATCAGCTACTTTCACACTGTGGGTTCTATCTGTGAGCCAGTTTGCAACCCACCTAGTGATATAGGGGTTGATGCCTAGCTTAGTGAATTTTTCTATGATTCCTGAGTGGGGAATTGTATCAAAGGCCTTGGCCAAATCAAGGTAGGCTGCATGAACCCACCTTGCCTTCATCCACAGCTCTGGTGACTGACTCAAAGAAGTCGACCAATTTGAGAAGGCATGATCTACCCTTCACAAAACCAAGCTGTGTAGGATCCAGAGTTTGGAGATTCCCTATATCCTTGTTTATTAGGGGCATGATGATGTGTTCCATAGCTTTTCATATCAGACTCATCAGGCTAATGGGGCGATAGTTCTCAGGGTCTATAGTCGCTCCTCTTTTGTGGAGAGGTATGACTGTAGCAGTGTGCCTTTTGGTAGGGACAAAGCTGAGGTGAGGCTGTGATTGAACAGGGCACACAGGTGAGATGCCGGTTCACTCTGTAGTTCATGTAGAACACAGCCAGGGATATTGTCAGGTCCCATAGAAGCTGTATTCTTGGCCTTGGACAGTGCTGTTTTAACCTGTGCAGCAGTAATACTTGATGCCTGGCAATCTAGTAGTATTGTGACTGGTCCTTTGGGGGAGGAGAGAGGGGTAAAGTTGCCACTGAATCTGTCAGCCAGTATATTGGCAATATCTGTTAGCTCACTATAGGCGGTACCATTGTGCAGTAGCTCAGAGCAAATCTGGGTATTGCCTTGGAGATTCTTTACATAACTACACAAGGACTTGTGGTTGTCTTTACTATCTGCTGCAATTCTGTTTTCATAGCTAGCTTTAGAGGATTTGATGAGGGTTCGCAACTTTTTGTTGAGGCTGATAAGGGAGTTTTTCCAGTCTTTGGGACTTTACCTTATTCCACATCAGTTTCCTCCTTCTGTTGTAGAGTTTGTTTATGGCAGGGGACCACCAGATTGGCTTTCCTTTTCTGGAGGAGAGTGTCTTGGTTCTATTGGGTATGGCAAGATCCATGCATTTGTGTAAGTGTTCGTACAGTGCATTGGTGTATGATTCGGCGGTCATGCAACTATTCTCCATTTGCATGGGTGCCGAAAAGTTAGCCACCTCTGTTTTTAGGAGCCCAAAGTTAACTTTGGAGAAGTTTTTATGGTGGTTATCTTTGCAGGGGGTGGGGTGGGAGGGAGGGATGTAGATTTCCAAGATGATTAGGTTGTGGTCGGATCTAACCAGGGAGGATTTGACTATTGGTGTAGAGCAATGGTCACCCATGTCAGTAATGACCAGGTCAAGGATGTTGCTACCTCTTGTGGGGGTAAGAATGAGCTGGTCCAGGGCACTGGAATTAATGAATTCCAGGAAACGTTATGCAAGTGTATTGGTACATGAGTAGTTTTCCCAGTTAATGGAGGGGTAGTTGAAGTCAACCAGTACGAGAGTGTTAGGTTGAACCCTAATATTCTCCGAGGTGCCTAGGAACGTGGAGTGTGAGTCTTGGGACATGATTGGGGACCTATAGCAGGCTTCAACCTGAATCGGTGTCTCAGATGCGTTATGTTTAGCTACCAGTCTAGAGGTGTGTGCATCCTTTAAGAATATGGCAAAACACCACCTTTGGAGCTTTGGTCCAAGTTCTGGGGCTGAAAGGTTTGGAATGAGTTATAGCCTGGTAGTGCAGAGGTGCTTTCTGCTGCCTTGAACCAGGTCTCTGTTACAGCCCAAAGGTTTATCTTCTCCATTTTAAGGAGTGCTTCAAGTGAGTGGATTTTGAGATTTAGACTTCTAGCGTTGAGCAGCATGACCCTCATATTGCATTTGTTTGTAGCTGTTACAGTGGTAATTTGGTATTTGGAAATTGCCTAAAAAAGCCACTACAGGGGTTGCAAGAGCCTTGGCCAGTATCCAGAAGCCCAGCGGTGACAGATGCAGGCCATCTCTGGCAAAGCATTGAGGTCTGTCAGTCTTGTCATCCCAGGCAGACATATAATGGATCCCCTTAGAATGACACTAGAAACTTAGACAATTATTGAAATCAGTCATTTTCTGCTTGTACTGTGGTATCATTCTGGGTGATGGTAGGATGCTGCTCAGGGCTAGAGTCATACCCGCCTGGGCTAAATAATCTGAGAGCTCCTCCATGTCTCTTTTCATGTAGTCCAGGGAGGTATGTCTCAGATCATTCACACCCACATGTCCAATGACAGAGTCATATTTCTACCTGTTGTTGAGGGACCTGAGTGCATGTGTTATGTGGCAGATCCTGGTACCTTGACAGGCAGCTGACTGTTACTTTCTCCTTATTCAACCTAGTGAATGGGACATCAGTGTGCCTCACTATCGAGTCACCTATGACTAGTGTGTTGGGCAAGCTATTTTGCCTTAGGGACTTTGGTTGAGTGGCACACTGTTTAGGAGAGTTATGTGTCTCGTGATTAGTGTTGTGTTGTGGTGGCCATGTGAGTTTCTGCCTTGGAGGTCTCTGCTGTTTGGGTAGATTTTTATTGAGAGCCTCCACGAAGGTGGGTGTGTGGTTTGTGTTTTTATGTGAAGGCAGTGCTGATGTGTGTTCTGGAGGGCTATCTGTTCCATGTGGTGTGGTACAAGTGTTGAACTTCTCCTCTTGACCAACTATTTTGGTCTTGGCTGGAGAGTGTGTGGCTTCCAATTTGGATACATAAGTGCATCTCTTGCAAGTCTGAGTGTTGGGAGGTAAGAGGAGAGGGTTGTCAGTGTACATAAAGTAGTTGCTACATTGCCTCAGGATGAACAAGTTCACCAGGTTAATAGGAGAAAGCATAGGGAACTGACCTTTAGACATGCCTGGAGGGGTGGGCATTAATAATAAGTACTGGAGCTGTTTCCTTGTAGAACATTTAGTGCTGGTAGCACTTTTGTGTGATACAATAATTGCTACAAGAAATGTGGTAAAGTGCTAAACTAATAAGCTAGTAAAAGTGTAGGAGAGCAGAGAACTAGCAGACTTTGGCACTGCTCAGAAGCTTACAAACAGTCTCGGAGACAGCAAATCTGTATCTGGACTAGACTAGTTACAGAAAAGGTGGGAAACAAGTGCAAATGTGGGCTTTTAAACCAGAAAGTTGAAAGAGAAAGAAAAACTGCTCAAATGGGCAATAAGCTACAATTTAGTGGCCAGAAATCACTCCTCCTGTGATAGATAGGCTACCTAGTGCTTACCACTCCCACTGATAAGCTAGAAAATTTCCCTCCAACACAGAAAGGCTTTGGGGTCTCAAAAGCTTACATACAGTCCTGGATACAGCAAATCTGTATCTGGACTGGACTAGTTACAGGAAAGGCAGGAAAAGCGCAAATGCGGGCTTTTAAACCAGAAACTTGAAAGAGATGGAAAAACTGCCCAATCAGCCAATACACTTCATTTTCTAGGCCAGAAACCACTCGTCTTGTGGTAGATAGGCTACCTAGTGCTTACCACACCCATTGACAAATTAGAAGGCTTCCTCCAACACAGAAAGGCTTGGGAGGCTCAGAAGCTTACAAACAGTCCTGGATACAGCAAATCTGTACCTGGACTAGACTAGTTACAGGAAAGGTGTGAAACAAGCGCAAATTCGGGCTTTTAAACCAGAAAGTCAAAAGAGATGGAAAAACTGCCCAAACGGCCGATAAACTACAATTTCTGGGCTAGAAACCACTCCTCTTGTGGTAGACAGGCTACCTAGTACTTACCACTCCCACTGATAAGCTAGACAGCTTCCCTCCAATAGAGAAAGGCTTCCTGGATACAGCAAATCTGTATCTGTTCGAGACTAGTTACAGGAAAGGCAGGAAACAAGCTTAGAATTTTATTTATTTTTTTGTGTTGATTACTTGATATCATTGGTGAGCCTGCCAGTAGCACTATGGAACTCCTACCACCTGATGTTAGAGTATTGGTAACCTCTGATGATGATGGTGGAGATGAAGAGGCAGAATCTGGGGGTGCAGAGGGTCAGTCTGACATTGCAGTTGTGAATCCCCTGCCCATATTTTGGACACAGTATGTCTATGTATGCCCATGACACAGAGCCCACAGACATAGGACAGGTTGAGGATGACATGGTTGATCAGGGCAGTGTGGTTACTCCAGTTGCAGAGTTGGTTGAGTCTCCCCATAGTCATCGTGAAGGTGAAGTTCCACACAGGGGGTTGGCACAGGTGCTTAAAGGAGGCCTGTTGTCCACCCTCCTCCTGATGATGGTGTGTCACTAGGTGCCACATGAAGTATACATGGTGCCATTTTGGAGGCACAGGCACATTCCATCAGGGCCTTGAAAGAGATAGTGCAAGTACTAAATGTTGTGCATTCTGACATGCAGGACTGCCTGAACCATATGGGTGACTCCTTGGACGGGATGAATGACACACTAGATCAGACAGTGTCTGTAACGGAACATCTGCTGCAATGGGTCAGCACTGATGTGGCTGGAGAGACACTACATAGTCAAGTGTTAGCTGACATGTCTATGCCAGGTCTCACTCCCATAATGGCACAAATTCCAATGCTCTATCAGTGATTGAGGTGTCTAGACCTAGATATGGTAGGCCTTGTGGTTGTGGTCCTGGATGTAGATGCGAAGAGAGCTTGTCCAGCACACACTGCTCATATTCAGGTAGCACACTGAGTTCTAGCTAGGGTCATGGAACTAGCAATGCATCTCCTGGCAGAGATAGTTCTCATGATCAGGGAGATGATGCTAAACTGAGTTCTCTACCATGCAGAGCAAACACCTCACCAAGAGGCCGGGATGTAGTGCTAGCACAGTGTTTGACTGTGTATATGCAGACACACACACACTGAAAACTGACTCTCTCATACCACACACACACATACACACACAAACACACACACACACACACACACACACACACACACACACACACACACACACACACAAACACACACACACACAAAGTTATAAGAACATTATTACTGACTGACATAAATCTCTTGCTATCGGTGTTGACAATTGCACACTTACTGAAGAAATTGTTTATTACTCTCACACATTCACTTCTTTGGTGTCAGTCTTGCTCTCCTCAGCTCCCCCATTACCACCCTGTGCAAGTGATGATGACTATGCTCTCCCCTTAGTACTTTTCTTTGCAATTTAGAAATTCCTATAGTTCTGATGCACAGAGCAAGTAGCTAGTATTTGGTTACTCAGAAGCTTGATTTAATGCAAATGTAAACGCATTGCAGAATAAATGTTTTAATTTATCATTCCTACTCATTTGTGAATGATTGGTTATGTAATTGTTGACACTCACTGTATTTGTGTTAGTATTCTTAGTAATGCCGTCAAAGTAAACAGTTAATTATTGCTTATTGCTATACTTGTTTAAATGATGCTAACATTGACCTGCTTACTGTAGGTTTATGTACATTGGTTAACTGAAATGCATGCTGCACAGTACTGGGCAAAATTAATAGCTGTATATTGCATACATCAGTCATAAGCAAATACTGACATTACTGTAAACCTGAAACTTGTTTCAGCGGTGAGATATGTAAATATTTGCAGATATGAGTAATCAGTTATAAACCTCCTTTTTTCAGAGGTTCCAAACTTACCTATTTAATACTGTAGCTACAAGATGTATCTCTGGGAACTGTCTCTGCCTGCCACTAACAATTCGCAGTAATTACATGGTTGTGGACTTTTGAAAGTATCCGTTTCATATAATCTTTGTATGCTTTTATGATCTTCACTTAGGTAAGTGCATGCACTTTCCTTTGCCTCTTAGCAAGAGCCATAGCAACTGCAACTGGTGGTTCTTCCTCAGCCTCCTCATCTGTATGCTGGAGCTGTTGGCCCTGCCTGTGGTCCTGAAAACTGGGGTCCTACCTCTTTTAGTCCTTGTTTAAGCTCTTTCCAGAGAATTACATTTTGCAACATGGCAGACTGTGAGTGTTTGAGCACAGGTGGCTGGGTCATACTGCAGGGCACCTCCAGATGTGTCTAGACACTGGAAACCTGATTTAAGCAAGTCAAATACACATTCTATAATATTCATAGTTTGAGCATGTGCATCATTATATCCTTGCTCCTTGGGGTTCTGTAGATTTCTCATGGGTGTCACAAGCTAAGTTTCCAGTGTATAACCTGCATCCCCCACTTGATGTCCTTATGGAAAGTCACCCCTAGAAAACCTTCTGAGCAACTCATAGATGTGCCATATGTGTAAGTTGTGAAAACTGCCTGAGTTACCTGCACACACACTGCAGATGATCTCTTCAGCATTACAGACAACCTGGCACTTTATAGACCTGTATCCTTTACTGTTAATGTGCCTCCTTCCCTGTTCACCAGGTGGGACTTTTAATTCTACGTATGCGTAATCCATGGCAAACCTTCATGGAAGTGTACTATTGCATAAAATTTTTGCATAGTTGTTGCTCTGTGCATGAGAAACAAACATGATCTCTTGCATGTTGTAGAATTGCATTTAGAAATTGATATAATATCCTAGATGCTGAGGCCCATGACACCCCTAATATATCCACTGTAGGTCTCTGGAAAGAATCTATACTTAGTATACATAATGCTACATAGACCTCTGTTTCCACTGGGATGGTTTCTCCACAATTTCCCTGGGGCCTCAGGTGAGGGAGGCAGAGGTCGCATACTTCCTCTAGTACTTCTCTAACAACCCTGTATTGCTGTATAATTTCTGTATCATGTAGTCCTTAATAAGTAAAATGAGGTTCAAACAGCCTTCTCCTCAGCTGAGGTCTGGCAGTGCAGCATCACATTGAATTAAAGCCTGTTGCATATACAGGTTAAGGATGGCAGCAGCAACCCCTAACATTTTAAGTGTAATAGTGTCTGTATTCCAAAGAATTTTGGATTTTAGGACCAAAGGGATCACTTAGTGTACACCATCACTTTATACTTTCCTGAATAGTTCCACCATATTAGAATGCTCAATTAGCATGTAATTCAGATACTTATGCCTTCATTATATTATGCTACTTCAACCTGAGGTTCTGCAGTAAGAGCAGACCTGTTTAATGACTACCAAATAGCAATGTATCGGTGTAGGTGGTCATGAATCTGTCCCATTATTTACAATAGCACTGAGACTGATATAAGGATGTCTTCACATCATATCTGGATGTGGCAAGTTAACATACTTATGTGCTATGAATGCAGCCAAATATTGAAGCAGCTATGGCAGAGTGTTCACAGTCTCAAGCTAAGTCAAGTTATAAATCCACAGAATGTTCACAGTCTTAAGCCAGGTGAAGTTATAAATCAACACGTCTTATTTCCAGATAAAATCCCTTTATTGCAAGTAAGTTACAACAGGTAAGCTCTTTCACAAACTTCTGTTTGCTTCATCAGACCATAAACAAGCAGACTCAGCCTCCCCTTTTTATACTCATGCAAATACTCAAATTCCAAATGAACAAATCACAGTCAATCCTATACTCAAAAGCACCCCCCATCATTAAATTAAAGCACTAACAACAAAATATACATCTGCATAGCATAAAATAATATAAAAATATAATAATCAAAAATAAAAATAAAGTAGAGCTAACATGATGTCAATTTATTTCATGTGTTCATTTTTCTATTTTGATGTAAATTTATTTTAGTGTTTTTTTTTGTTAATTTATTATTTTGTGTTCATTTTATGTTCATTTTAGATATAATTCATACCCTGTATATAATATACCCTTTTTATTATCCTGTCGCTCTGCTCTCTCTCTTCTTAGCTTCCTTGACTCACCCTGTCTTGACATTCCTCTCCCACTTTTCTAGTACATTCTTTAAAAAGTGATGTTTAACCCACTAAATAAAATAAAAACTGCAATCAGATAATCTTTTTTTTTTTTCTTTTTTACAGTTGGTTCCTGATAAACTCTGCTCTCCTTCCTTCTGTTGTCTCTTTTACCCACACAGAATGCTCTGCAGAGAGAGACCGGGCTAAATACACTAAATTGTAAATACACTAAATTCATGCTGTTACAATCAGCCTCTATGTTAAAATGAGAGAAGAATGCACAAATTCTAAATGACCAAAAAAAAAAATTGTAAAATTACATTTCATACATTTCTAGTTCCTCTGATCCTTTTTGTACCTTCATACCTATACTACTTCTAGGTAGAATAACCTCCTTTCTAAGATCTTCTAATCTAATATAACTTAAAGAAACACCTACTACTAAACCTTGCTCTTAATTCTCTACCTCCGTAAGAGTGTTAATTCTCTAGTATCCCCCCCTCCCCCAAATGTTCACTCACTCGTATAAAGAGAGTGCTACTTTTTTAGTATGCCTCATTGCATAATTACTGCAACATCCTTCCATCTTCTTACCATATCCTTTGCCTTCAAAGTATTTTTTTAGTTGTTTTAATTCAGTTTCAAAGTCTGTATCTTTAAATCTAGAGCATCTCATGGCTTGCCCTCTAAAAAATGTATTACTTCTGAATATTTGACTACCAGAAATCAGAAAACTACAACTAGTATTTAAATCTTTCACCATGGTAATCCCTTCACCAATAGGAATCATAGTGAATCAGTGACTTCACATCAATTGTTGCCATTATTGTCTTGCGATGTACACATGCCCCTTTAGTAGAATCAAACAGATTCTGTAAAAACTGTTTACTATCATTCAATATATATTCACATTTCATTAGTGCAGGTCTTAGTTGTTTTTCAATATATATGGACAAAGGCTCCATCAACCAGCCATTGCCTGTCAATGGATCTTTATGTATTTTAGGGAAACTCTGAAATGTGGGTTCCAAAGGAAATTCAACCATAAAATATCTAAACATGTCTCTTGTGATAAACAATTCATTCACACATGCAACTAATGCAGTAATAACTTTTTCATGAATGACAGTGATGGCCTCTTTATCTATACATTTATATACTTCAGGGTCAGAGAACATTTCTGTCAAAGAAGAGAAATAAAAATCCCTGTCCATCACTAGAATTAACCTGCCCTTATCAGCTGGGCGAATCAACACTGTTCCCTCAGTTTCCATGTTTTTTAGCATTTGTTTCTCATCAAACCTATTACTCACATTCTTATTATTACTAAAAAATTCATACACATGCTGCTCACATATTTTATAAAAAACTTCTAACACTGGATGATACTGAGGATTAAACGTACTCGGCTTGTCAAATTTAAACTCATTACTACACTGTATCGTATCTTTAAATAATAGTTTCAGTTGCACATTACGCATAAGCATTCTGAGACCCACCAACACATCAGTTAAAACTGCAGATTGAGCAGGGATAAAAGACAAACCTCTGCTCAATAAAGAACATTCGGTCTCAGATAAATACCTGGTGGATATATTCCATATCAAGTCCTGTCCACAGTATTCCACATTCTGTCTAATGTATTCACCCCCTGGCTGTCCATTCTCCTTCTGTTTTTCCCCAAGCCACTCCATTGTCTAATGACTGTTTCCTCTTCCTTATGGGAAAATGAATAGAAAAAAAAAGTCTCCTTGAAGAGCACTGAAGCCTTCAGTCTGACCACAGGATCCAGCTCTGTTGTTCTCCTCACCGTTGACGTACTCATACTCGTGCCTTCACCCGCCAATGGTGTTGCATAAACAGATGCCTCCTGCATATTAGGTGATTGAATAGGCTCAACCACCTGGCTAGTTGTTATAGTAACCAGGCTGTTATTGTTGCTAGCCCCTGTCGTCCATGCCTTTTGCATTGTTTTTACTGTAGGTTTATTCCCCTCAGTATGTATACGAGCTCGAGGCCATGTAAAAACATGGCCTGCCTGAAAAAAAGTATATGTTTGTGAAATGGGTTTATTTAGTGTTTTTTAATTGGGACAATCAAGTATGCATTAGTTAGGATGGTTGTATGCATAATTACAATGAGTTAGACAATTAACTGTACTATAAGTATGACTAACAATATAAGATGCTTCATCTGATGAGGTTACAGACGAAAACATACTGGTTGTGGTCAGCATTAGTGGATTATTTATTGTTGGTGCTTGTTTTATAAACACTGGATCAGGGTTACAGCTATCCGAGTGCTTTTTTTGTTTCATTCATTACTTAGTGATGTCATACAAACACATACAATTGCATAAGAAGCAATACAACATGTCTCAAATATATGGACAGTCTTCAGATATGATGGCTGTCTATGTATGCCCTGGTATTATCCATATAATTATTACTTTAATGCAACTATCATGGAAAATGTGCAAATCATGACACACAAAGCATTCACATAACACACATCTGTTCTGAACTGGATCAGAATCAGAACTGTTTGTATATCTATACTCCTTATTTGCATGAAGGTTGGCATGGTGCATCACAGCCAACTGTTAATTCCCATTCTAAGTTCAAAAACTCAAAACACAATTACACTAGCACTATAGTACTTTGCTATCATTAGCACAAATGAGCATGTCAGTGGTGCACTACAGGAAGAAGCAATTTTGACAAAAACAAAGTAATGTGAGTGGCTTGTATCACTTCTGTATGTTGAAACGGACTGTTATACACTAGATACACCATACTGTGAAACAGCTACATGTGGCTCAGACTACCACAATGTACATAGATGACACGATTGCTAAGTTATCTGAGCAGTACATAATTACAAAGGGTCTATATTATGTGATTGAAGAATCTCTTCTTCGAACACATAATCTACACATATACAGCGAACACTGTAAACCACAAATGGCCATGTCCTCGAATTATTTTCCTCTGGAAAACATTCTGTTGGCCGTTATTGGGAATCACCCTTTTCTTCAATGTAGAGTGATCTTGGAGTTGGTATATTTAGTTAGGGGGGGTGTTTTAAAGTTTGTTTTTTCTTTACAATTCTGCAGTATCCCACATTTAAAAATCAAACTTCTCGTGCGGTGCTTGCTGTTGATGCACTATAGTCTACATTGTGTAATTAGATGGGTAGGTGTTGAAATATAGCAGTGACTGACTAGCATGAGTGCATCTGTAGTGCTAGGGAGAACTGGCTTCACACACACACACACACACACACACACACACACACACACACACACACACACACACACACACACACACACACACACCTGACATGTACACTCCTACTCAGGAGAAGTATTTAAGCTAGAGAGAGCTTCCCCATCAATTTCTTTTATCACAAACATCTTCTCTGCTGCACCCTGATGAGGTCATTCTTTCAAATGTACACTATCCCACTGTGGTAATCATACTTCTCCTGTGGCACTAGCAGTTAATAACTGTATTCTAGATGGTCTAAGTAGATAAACAGGGGGTTCAAATCCTATGCTGTGGAACTGGTATGAGTGTGTGTGTGTCTAGTGGCAGGCAGATATGGCTTCCACAACAGATGACTGAATAACACGAGTGATACATACACTTCCACTCAGGAGACACATTTGCAGTAGAAGAGGGCTCAGCCATCAATTTCTTCCACTTTTAACACACTCTGTTGCAGCAATGTACATTGATAATATCCTTTCAAATGTGCTCTGTCTCATACTTACATAAAGACTTCTGTGGAGCTTGTGGTTGCTGTGTCTTCTAGAGTGTGTAACTAAATAGGCAGGTGGTTTGAATCCAGCAGTGGCTGACTAATCTGACTGTGGCACTTGCAGCCGATATTGTGTTCTCTAGAATATGTAGTTAAGATAGGTTGTTTGAATCCAGTAGTGACTTACTAGTGTGAGTATGTGTATCTCTCTTTTGCTAGGTAGGAATGATTTCACCCACAGTTATGATGTGTACCTTTACAGGGGTGGTGGCTCCGAAAGCAATTTTGTCCCTTTTAGCAAACACATCACCATATCAAACCAATGATGACATCATCATTTCAAATGTGCACTCTCACACTTGTTCATAGGTCCAAAGGTTCATAGGTGTTTACAAGGCTAACAACCACAAGGGCCTTTTTAAGCCTAGCCATACATCCCAAATCTATGACAAGTTCTGGTACCCTTGATAAGTGTAAGAAGGGGCTTGGGAGATGAACCATTTACAGGTTGCCTCTGTCTCTTAAAGACATAGGTGTCAAACCACAGATGAATTTCCTGTTGTCCATCCAATTGTCCAAGTTTCACTTGAATTGGGCTAGAAAGGAACTCTGCTTCATGTGGATGGGGAGCCTGTTCCAGAGATGGGTTAGTCTCTGGGATACATGCCTGTATCTCCATCAGGCCCTATTTATATCACAGGCAAGGTTTAAGTCTTTAGAATGGGTAATTCTGGTGCTGTTTGTTTTGTGGATATGCAGGAGTTCCATTGGAGTGGGGTCTGTTAATGTCCTGTATGCCAGGATTAGATCTCTCCTCAACAACCTGTATGGGACAGAATACAGGAAAAGGGCTTTGAAGCAGTCTGCATAGGACATTTTGCATATGCCATGTATTCTTTTAGTAAGGAACCTTTGTGGGCATTTCGGTTGTTGAATATGCCTGGTTAGGTACATACCAAAGGGGACATTGTACTGAATGACAGGTCTGATGAATGCTGAATGAGTGGAACAATGACATCCTTGGACCTAGATGCTATACCTTTGTTTAAAAGTTGTGCAACATAGAATGATTTCCTCACTACTGTAGACATGTGATGGTCAAAGGTCAGATTATTTTCTATGTGTTCTCTAAGTCCCTGACAACTGGGTCAACTCTAAGTGGTGTGTTATCAATATGATAGTTACCAGCGGTGAATGACTTCCCAAAGGATATTGTTATGCATTACTTGGCATTTAGTTTTAGTCCATGGCTCTGACACCAGTTCATCCCTTCTTGGAGAACATTTGTGTCAGTGTGGGATTCAATGACAGCTCCTAATTTGCAGTCATCTGCAAATTTAGTCAGCCAAAGACCATTGACATTGGTCTTGACTTCAGAGAAGTAAATGCCAAAAAGGAGCAGTCTAAGGACCAATCCCCTGAGGGACTCCACTTGTAACTAACTTGTTTGTAGAGTTGAACTCTGCAATTCTAACTTAGTGGGTACTGTCTGTGAGTCAATTGGCTGTCCAACAGGTGACATATGGGTTTGTACCTAACATCTTAAGTTTGTCAACAATACCTGAGTGGGGTATTATGTCAAATGCCTTGGCCAGGTCAGGGTAGCAGTATGAATCATTTTGCCTTCATCCATTGCTTTGATGACCTTCTCAAAGAAGTCCGCAAGGCTGAGTAGGCATGACATGTCCTTGATGAAATCAAGCTGTGTTGGGTCCAGGATCTGGAGGTTTACTATATCATTATTTATCATTTCCATGATAATTCTATGGCTTTGCATATAAGACTAGTGAGACATACGGGTCTGTAGTTTCCAGGGTCTGTAGATGTCCCACCTTTGTGCAGAAGGATAACTGTTGCTATTCTCAATTCATGAGGCATGAAGCCTGTTTGAAGTCTTCAGTTAAATAGCAGTTCCAGAGGGCCTGATAGGTCATGTTTCATGCTATTTAGAAGGCATCCTGAGATATTATCTGAGCCTACTGATGCAGTGTTCTTGGCTTTAGAAAAAGCATTAAGGACCTGTTCCTTAGTCACATCAGAGGGAGTTTGATGGCATTTCCTGAGGGAAGGTTGAGGGGGAAAAGAATTTATCAGCCAGTAGGTTTGCTATATCCTCTGGCTCAGTATATGTGGCTCCATTTACAATGAGCTCTGCATGCAATTGCATATTGCCTTTGAGGTTGTAGACATAGCTAAAGAATGCCTTGTAGTTGTCCTTGGCCTGGGATACCAAATTTACCACAAATCTGGCTTTGGTAGACTTTATTTGTAATCAAATATCTTTTGTGGTGTTTGTGATTCATGCAATGCCTGTAGGTTGTGATCTTACGTAGGTAGTCAGTTCAAACCCAGACATTACTCCATAGACTCAATTTTGTCAGTGTGTGTATGAAGGTACATGTAGGTAAGAATGGTGTACATGGACAACCAGAGAGGGCTGTTTCAATACTTTGGAGTCCATTTGTTGAAATTTGTTTTATGTCAGCGCGTAGTAAGGCTTCTCATGTTCTGTAGCTTGTGGGCTTAGTAAGGCACAAGTTTGAATTTGGCATTGTCTAAATATTGTGCATGATTGTGCTTCTACAGTCACAGGGATGACTGCATTATGCAACACGTGTGGTTGGGTACATCTACTATCATGCAATATTTTGTGACAAAGAGATAGTCTCTTGTGGTGTGTGCATTCAAGACAATATCCTGTAGCTTTTGCACTTAAATATGTAGGTTGTTGAACTCCACATTTACTGAATTGTATGAGTTTGTGTCAGTATACTGCTCTGTATGAATTACATCCACCACAGTTTTAATGTTTATGGTTACAGTGGGAGTGGGCTCCTCCATTACTTTTTGCTCAAACAATTCACCACAATGAGGCTACGCCTTCAAATGTGTTCTGTCTCACAGTTGTGGTACGACAGCCTGTGGCATGTTTGGGTAATACACAGTCCTGTAGATTGTGTACTTACATAGGCAGCTGTTCAACTCTAACAAAGGACAACATAGTGTGAGTGTACTGACATGACACAGTGCCACATACAAAAAATATGCAAAATACAAAATTGCATCAATTTATTTCTAACAAATTCCTTTCAGTATATTGTGGATTTCATGCCAGTCAAATCGGTTTTCTGTGATGCTTGCAATGAGAGTTCTGCTGCAACCCATGCAGTTAGTACCGACTTGCACAATAGAATGTGTACCCAGATAGTCAATGTTTCATATCTGTGAATGTATAGATGCAAAGCAATATGGAGAGACAAGAGTTGCTTAGCCAGCAAATAGTGATACTGGTAAATCACATTTGTGTGAACAATAATATTGCTACATCCCTTTGATTCCTCAGAATAATTTCTATTGTATAAGTGAACATCATGTGTCTTTATTATATCATGCCTGGAAATGTGTACTTTGTGACCCCCCTTTATCTTCCACAGTATACATTTCAATGGCAGCATAGTTCAATACACGTGCAACAAGGGTGTAGCTAGGCTTTCTCAATTTAATCATACAAGTACAACAATATAATGAGCATGCCTCAGGAAATGTATTGTGGAAAATAAACTGTTAAATTTTATAACTATGTAAACTAAACTATTCTATAATTTAAAGTAATATACAACACATGCTTTCGTAACACACTTTTAACTTTACAATAGCCTTTCTTTGCTTACAAGTGACAAGAAATGACAATATAAAATCCCTTTCTGAAGTACTTAGGGCAACAGCTTTATAATCAGTTTAAACTGTATTACAAGATTGTCGAGACTACAGCATAATATTGGTTACAACTTATAACTTTCTGGATACACATCTGATGTGCAATAACTGCAGTATCTGTGATATTCCCTAATGTATCTAATTTCTGTGATGTTATCTTAACTCTGCACTTTAAATACATTTTACATATATCACATTTATTCCCCCTCATTACACTGTAGCAGTGTCCCTCTCACATCCTTTGTCAACATTTCCTTTTAATTACGTACGTGTCACTATGTGGACATGATTGCTTTTATAGATAAAAATAAATTTCATTACTGTTGTTTGTACACTGATCTACTTATATCTAACTATACCACCCTCATTAAGCTTCCCCTGCCTCTTAATTATGTAATTCAAGTTGCCCTTGCTTTGTATTGTGCTGTCTGTGACTGCTGTCATACTGGGGTTGAGTGTACATATAACACAGTGTTCATATTTTGTGAACGAGCCATGTTTGTGGCCACTAGTAGGTGTTCTGGCTATGAACAGGTGCTGCTGAATGTGCAGGCTGGCTTAGCAGCTTGCATATTCAAGGAGCAATGCTGCTCATCTCACTAACACGAATGAAACTTGTAAGCTTACTGTGACATATGCATACATGTTATTGAATCCCAGGGAATACGTTGTAACCAGTGGAATGCCACAGTTTTTTATACCATTAAGAACCCCTGTAGCAAGCAGAATGTTATCAGAATAGCTATAACATAAAAGGTTACATAAATTCTAAAAATACTTAGTCACATGATCTAATTCATCATATGCCCACAAATTAATTCACATAACAACTGCATACTCATTATTCAAACTTTGAAACATACATATTATTACTCCTACATACAAAAAATTTAAATAACCATAAACAAATAATATTCTAGTATATAACTGGTTTACTATCGAAAGTTAGAAAGGCAATGTACCATCATTGAGATGGTCAGGGGTAAAGATGCAAAATTTGAAAATCCTGACCCGAAATCAAGTCACCTCTGGAACATCAAAAAGCAGCTTACACTCATTGTGAGCATCACTGTTTACAATGGATCACACTAGAATGGGGATCAGGAAAATTACCCTTTTTCTCACTGAAATGTGATCTCAGAGTTGGAATATATAATTATCAAGGATTGTGGAGAGTGCAGGAGGGCTTGCCCCCCCGCAAAACTTATATAGGGCATCTCCAGACAAGTTGGCTAATGTCAGTAATGTCAAAGTTGACATTATCGCGTTCAGCAGTATGAGGACTCGCTGGATGTCACTTTCGTTCATTAGGTTCAAGTAAGTAATAACGTGACAAGGAGATTTGCAGAATTTTGATAGTAAACCTATATAACCTACTAAGACTATATAAATTCCTGAATGGCTTAATAGAGGGTTCTGTCCTCCACATTGAATTGTTAGAAATATTTCACAAAACTGGGTTTGAAAATAATGATGTTAAAGACAAAAGACAATGAAAATAAAAATAAAGAAACTTGAAGGTCATATTAAATCAATTTAAGGAAGAGATTGTTCAAGACCTGTTGTTTTTAATGACAAGGATACTTTCCTTAATGTTTTGGAGTCATGGACACACATTGTGTGGTTATTAGTAAATGAAGAGCAGAAACTGGTGCAAAATGATTAAGATTATAAATCAAAAAGATCCTATCCAGCTCCACAGAAAATGAAAGGTAAAAACTTAACCACCGTCTCTCTTTCTAGAAGGTCACCAAGGTTGCAGGAAAAATAGGGAACGCAACCCAAATTGGTGAGCATTCACTGCTACAACAACCCAAGCCTGAGGTACAATAATTTTCCCCACAGAAAAAGAAAGAACAGGGGCAGGGGCAGGAATTACAACCAGAGTTCATCAAGTTTACTACAAGCACTGTTTTTGATGTTTTGATGATTTTAAGTTATTTACTTGCAGTCATTTGGACAGTACTCTGGTTTATGGTAAATTGTTTTTCAAAGGGTTTAACTGAGCTCCAGCAACTAATATTAATTTTGTTTGGCTGTTACAGGATTTAAAATGATAGGTCAGATAGCTCAACCTTTGTCTATGATTCGCAGACAGACAAAAGAGAGCTGTCCCACTAGGCCCTTAACAATGATTAGTACATTTAATCAACCACTGCCCACCCATGGCTTTATATGAAAGATTATGTGAAAAAGATTAATGGCAGATGATCAAGAGTATTTCAATTTGACCCCGATGAAAAATTCTTATGTCACACTGCAGAATGACAAATCAATATGAGACATGATTCCAGATAAAGGGGGAGGAGCACTAATAATGGATAGTTTGCGTTATTCACAGAAAATGTTACAGTATTTAAATAATGGCAATTTTTCAGAGGTGCTTCAGCAAATTTATTTGTTTTATTTATTGCCTCTGCTAACCAGGATAGTCTGACTGGGTTAATACGTCCATTTATTGTGGCACCCCAGGGAGAAAAGCTCCAAAAATTATAATATATTATATAATTATTCAGACTGGATATAAAGTTGCTGTTGTTGTGTCTTTTGGCTTTTCCCGGTTAGGGGTCACCACAGCGGAACTCAGGTCCGCTAATGATTGGCAGTAGATTTTTACGTGCCGAGTTGCCAGCCCTGACGCACAACCTTCAACTATGGTACACCCATTCACGCATGTCTACACACAGAAGACGGTCTAGCTGAGAATCGAACAGGACAATGTCTTACTGTGAGGCGACAATGCTACCGCAGCACGACGCACAACCTTCAACAAAGGTACACCCATTCACGCATGTCTCCACACAGAAGATGCTCTAGCTGAGAATCGAACAGGACAACGTCTTACTGTGAGGCGACAATGCTACCGCAGCACCACCACCGCAGCAACTAGACTGGATATAAAGTAATAAGGATATTTATACAAGTTACACATAATAGTAAAAGCAGTGGTAGCAGAACACTTATAGCCTCAATTACTAATACAAATTACATGGTTATTACTATTATAAATGACAGTAGGATATGTACAGTAACAGATTACAGATATAAATGTCATATAAAGATTTGAACAATACACAGTACATAACAATATAAGATAAGGTAGGATATGCGTAGTATATAGAAATGCATGAATTAACATCAGAGTAAAGTTTATGATTTAGCATAGTAAGAGAGAGTGAAGGGTGACACTGATTAGTCTGAGAGGGGCTAGAGAGAAGAAAAAAAATGAAGAACATTGCATATATTTAGGTAAAGGAGAGGGGAAAAATGTAATAGGTAGTTGACTTAAGCATAGTGGACAGTGGGTGCTATGAGACAGGAGACAGAGAGGAGATGAGGAGGTGAGGCTCTGAGTAGAGAAAAGGAGGATGAGGTGATTGGGAAAAAGCTAGATGTGGGCTAAGTTTTAAAAGTAAACTTGATGTGAGTACAATAAAAATGAAGTTAATATAGCCTATTCAAGGCTTGGTTTGTTGCTAGAAGACCTAGCATTGGCATATGTACTAACAAGCAAGTTTATTCACTATTTTAAAGTTGAAAAAACTGTGATAGCAAGTATTTTTGGGATACCAAAAACACATAATCAATGCCTTTACAGCTGATCGTTGCAGCTGGTGCAACAAAAACAGAACCACTGGCTAAATTTGTTGCTGTTAAGTTAGATGATGTTTTAAAGGCAAAACACATATTTTGAAAGACTCATGGCACTTTTAAACTTCTTTGGCCATTGGTTGTTATCGATCTCAAGTATCTATTTTGGTTGTTCCTCATACTGTTTTTGAACCAGGCTTTAACTGTTAAGTCTGCAGTTATGTCAAACTCTTACATTTTTATTTAAAATGAATAAGAACTTAAAAGAATATTTTCAAAAGAGACAGATCAATGCTGTAAACGGCCATGCAGTTAAAAAGGAAATGGTTAAATATGGGTCTTGTGCCCAATGTAGATTTCTGTATGAAGAGATTAATATCATCATAGCTAACTGCCCTAGAGTTTTACCCCAAATGATGCATTTGATTGTATAAAGTAGGCATTGTATATGTTGGCCAGTATCTATCTTACCCTACATTTTATATTGGGAAAACTGAGAATGCATTGAAAAAGAAAATATATTAGCATGTGTATGCAATTAAGAGAGGTGACTTTTATGAAAACATTATATAAGCATGACAGAATTTGTACAGTTTTTACAATTTATTTTTTATTCTGGAGAGCATTCCCCATTTTACTAGGGGTGGTAACTGGGAAGCACGAGGCAAAGGATCTGTAATGGCAGTTTTTATTAACTGCTACTAGTGTCCCAGGAATAAATTACAAATTGTCTATTAATAGTTTGCTAGTGTTAGAAAGGGCTAAGTTATGAATTATTGTTTATTAATGTTAAGCCTAGGTTATGTACTAGAATATCATTGTTATTTTTATGTTTATGGTTATTTGTTATTTGCTCTGATGAAGTTCCAGTTACTACAGGGAATAAAAGGGTTAATGGTATAATAAACTGAGGCATTCCTGTGGTGATAACGCTTTTTGTTTTTTAGTGCCTCTTGACTTGGTTGGATTTTTTTCTGAATATTTAAAATGACTTAATATTTTGAATAGATTACTGTAACTATCATTTTCTGGTGTATAATAACATGTTACTGTCGAGGTGTTATTCAGAGCCATCAAAAATCTTTGACCAGAATCTTGGGCATTTTTCTCATAAAACCAAAGATAAATACATTCGACAAGGCAAAACATTTTAAATGCAAATGTTTTTATACTACAAAAATAACCACTGGTTATTTTATATTGGGGCTTAGCTATTGCTTAACAATGTGAGTTACTGAAATCATGCTAAATCCTTGATCTCTTACACACTGCACTTGGATTTTTTCCTGACATTAGTGTTGACTGCCAACTGCTGTAAGTGCTATTTCATTATACTTGTCAGACACCTCTGCTTCTATAAAACTGCACACAAAATAATTTAGCAATAACCCATGCCTGGATGTGGGTAATGCTGGATTTACCCATTGTTGGCGTGGTTTGGTCACGAGGGTGAAGCCCAAGTGGTCAAACAAAGACAACCGTGGGTAAATCCAGCATTACCCACACCCAGAAGTGGGTTATTGCTATTATACAATGACATTAGCTAAGGAAAAAAATACTTAGTTTTCTTAAATAATGGCATTGTATAATGCCTCCTTGCTGCCCTTCCGCAGCTGTCCAGTATTCTGCGGCAGTTCTGATGGACTGTGCATGCGTATGCTTACGCAGTACACCAGAGCTGTGGGTGGTAGCAACGGAGAAAGCAAGATCTCCATTGCTTTTTAGAAAGTGTCTCGCTATGTTAAAGGAGTTTAACATAGTGAGACAGCTTTAAAAAAAAAGCAACGGTGCTTTTTTTAAAGCTATCTCGCTATGTTAAACTCCTTTAACATAGCGAGACACTTTCTAAAAAGCAACGGAGATCTTGCTTTCTCCGTTGCTGTAAAAAAAAAAGACTTATACTAATGGAAAAAGTCTGGGCGACCGGACCTTTTTCCATTAGTATAGGTCTGATTTACATGCATGAATAGGCGTTCCTTCGTTGAAGGTTGTGCTTTAGGCCCGCCAAGCCAGCACGTAAAAATCTACTGCCAATCATTAGTGGACCGGAGTTCCGCTGTGGCGACCCCTAACTGGGAAAAGCCGAAAGATACAAACAATAGGTCTGATTTATAACGTGCACGCTGACCAATCAGTGTGCACGTTTTGGAATATTAATGGGGGGTCATTGTATAATGCAAATTATTTAATTATTTGATTGAATATCACCAGATTTAACTGGCATCAATTAACTGTACATTTTAATTTGATTATTGTGGTAAATTTCTAGTACAGCCTTTAAAAAAGTGCAATAGTGCCTACTTACATTTGTCCAGTCTTGTGCTGTCATGCTTGCATTAGAAAACTGTTTATAGACCGATTTAGTTTTGGTTGATTTTAAACATTTTCAAAGTTTCCTTTAAAAGTTCAGTTTGTGTACTATTTTACCATTAGTCAGCTTCTGGCTTTATCTTTAGAGTTGGGAGGGGCATGTGTATCAACATGTCTGCAGCAGTTCATCAGCATTTTCAAAGCAGGCATTAAACTGCTCCAGAAGTTTTCATTTATTTGATAACTGCCAACAAAAATGTGACATATTTTTAATCTAGAAATTCACTACATTTCCTAGTTGAGTCTGGTACAGAAACTTTTCTCAGTCAATTACACCTTCATCATACCACTGGAATGTGTGAGTTTATATAATTTTTACTGTTGAGTTTTCAGAAGGTAGTAACTAAAATCAAGAAATTCAGTGAGTTTTCAAAAACAGCCAGCTACTGTAGCTTCTAGATGATGTTTTCCTGTTTCATGACATTATTATAATTTTGTCAGTCTAAGCAGAATGCCTAACATTTAAAAATATATTGCTTTTCAGGAGTTCACCTTCTCCTGAATGAACTTCACTTAATGCTATTTTCTTTTTCTCAGTCAAGGCAACAAAACATTGCTAGCTTTCCTTTTTATAAATGTGAATTGCTCTCCTAAGTCAGTCCCTGCATAATTAAAGAATAAAAAGTGAGTTCTTGTCAAACTATATAGAGTGACTTTTGTTAATAAAGGCTCTTTTCATTGGCAGACTTAGACTGATGTCTGTTCAGTTCTGGTAGCAAGACAATACTGATAACCACGAACCAGAAAAACAAAACAAAACAAAAAAAAAAACAGGCAGATCATCTCCAAGACAAAAATATTACAGCCATACAATAAAATCACACTAGGTGCTTTCATCCCAAGACATGTGGAACTTCATCAGACTTCCACTTCTGTGAATGCATATACTCGATTAAACCAATTACAGCATAAAATCATGAATAATAAACAGTAACCTTAATTAAAGCAAGTAAAGCCATATGCTGCAAGAAAAAAACTACAAAAAAATCATAATCACAGATACATAAAATTAATAAATTATTAAATTAATAAATGAGAGCTTATCACCAGTTATTCTTCTTATACTGATCTCATCTGCTTTCTTCACCTGCTTTCTTCACTCATTGTGACAAAGACTGGTTTGCTGACAATCATAGTGGGACTCAAGACCTGCTCAAATGTAAAAGAAAAGCTCACTACATGTGGCACAATGACATCATATGCCAATGTCACATGACAACTTGAGAAAGAAGTATATCAGTAGCTGAAGGAATGAGCTCAAATAAAGGTTTGAGGTGTCAGAAACCAATGGTTGTAACACAAGTCCTAGGATATTTATAAAGTATGATGCTTCTTCAGGGATGCAAGTACCATTTGCAAATTTGTGGTGTAACTAGTCATCTTCCTCTCCATTTTTATTATGCACACAGCCTAAAAGGAAGTAAAACCAATTAAGCTAGATGGAAGAAACATTTTGAGATACTCTCAGACCAAACTGAATCCTCCGTGTCAGACTTCAGTATTATGTCTATGTTTTAGCACCATTTAAGAGAAATTTGTTTTGACACTGTTAACCATTGAAGAACCAACATGTACTGTCAAATATATTAAGTGCAGTGATTATGAAGGACTTGATAGCATTCCAGCTGTAGACTTTAGGATGGAGTTACTCATGTGCTGAAGGTCCTCAAAGTCATTCAATGAATTTTGACCAGTTTGGAGAATTCAGACAAACTGATGAATGCCAGCATCCTGAAAGCTGTGAACATGAGACAAATTAATGTGTGAAAATTATGAAGGCATTACCCTGATCTGTGCTAGTGGGAGGTGTCACTGGTATTCTTCTATACTGTCTTTTTCTCATCTGAGGAAGAAATTCAGTCTCAGTTTTTGTGGGACAATAGTCATGGCCTTAATTGTCAGACAGCTCCAAGAAAAGTGTCAGGAACAAATTCAAATATGTACAATGCCTTTCATGGAGCTGATAAAAACATTCAATATCTTCATTTAGAAAGTTCTGTGGAAGGTGGTGGTAAGATGTTTCTGTTGCACTCAATTCATCAAGGTCTTGAAGGTTTTTGCTCACCAGAGGACTTCCAGAAAGGCTAAATCTCATTTGACCAAAATCATATGACTGAATTATAATTAAACTAGCAATTCATTACAGTACATTTTTTTAGAACCGCACACATTTATATATATATAGTGTTGTAGTAAGGCAAGCCTACCCTGCATTCTGCTGTGGAAGATGTGACCCATACTAGCATATCATAATGCCCTGATGACCCTGTTCTCAGTCTATGTTTGCACAACCCAAAAGTGACAATACATTTGTAAATGTGTTGTGGTATACTGGAAGGCAGTATCTTGCCAAATCTGTGCCTGCAATACAGCTTTAATGTTTCTGAGTTGGAAAGCTTACATTATAGGCAGTTGATGGATGGTACAACATTCCAGTATAGATGTTTCTGCCTTTTGTTGTGTGAAGAATATGACTTTATATCCAATGCTCTGTTCTTGTAGTTTGTCTCTCTACCTGTCTTAGGGTCACAGCTGTGAAGCTGCAGTAGTGAGAGCATGCTAATAATCATCAAAATGAAAACAAAGTTTGCCTTTACCATTAATTTTTTTCTGTGATATACAATACGCAATGATGCTGCATGGTCTTCCCTTCTTCCTGTCTTGGCCCGGCACTGGTATTTCTAGGGTGTTTAAAGAGCATCTTCATTCAAATGTCAAGTTTTAAATGTGTTCTTTCCCCTAAATTAATTTACACGAGTGCCACAAACACAGAAAATGTAGGATTTAAGGATCACATTCTGTTTAGAATTGTGTTTACATTTTCTCACTGCTTTAATTTGGCTGTTTCTGGTATTTGTCATATCATCTGAGATGTCATGCAGGCAGGTGGAAGAAGCACCATCTCAGACCTTTATGACCTTAAAAACAAAGCAATTAGACAGCTCAGTGAACAATACAGAATCAGTACAGTATCTTAAACTTCGTACTAAGAGCAGTCAATTATTTTATACATATCATTTATCACAGATGATCAGCTTCACGCTTCAAATACAAAATGTGGTTTGGGTCCATAATTCTGAGTCTGAAAAAAACCCAAAGACAAAGTGCTTTGTAAAAGATTACCACTAACACAAGTCAAAGATCAGAATCAAAAAGAAAAAAAAATCCCATTGTTCTCACTGGTTTTCACTGGAAATATAAAGTTGTACTTAATATTTTTCTTAACCCAGTGCACTCTGTGTGTTTCCATAAAATGAAGTCACAGGTTCCAAAGTTGTGGTTAGAATATGAAAGTACATCAGCAAAGAAGCCTGCATTAGGTCATTCTGGGATGTAGCAAAACAGAAAAATAATAGTAGCAAACAGTATACTGCAGGGATACTATTATTGAAAGAAAGTTCAGATTATAATAAAATACATTTTTTTAACTTTTTGGATGCAGATGTTTAATACAACATCTTAGTTTTGTCTGCTTCAGAAGCAAATTGTGAAATAATAATGATAGCTATTGAAGATACAAAAATTCATGAACAATACAACATCTTAGTTTTGTCTGCTTCAGAAGCAAATTGTGAAATAATAATGATAGCTATTGAAGATACAAAAATTCATGAACATGCAAGTCCTTGGAACTTTCCATACGATTCCTAAAGGGTTACCGTTAGTGCTAAGCCCCACCTCAAGTGAACAACTCCTGTGAGGCAACCCTTTTCGATTCTGAGATGGGTCCTTTGCAATTAATTATGTTTAAGGGTTGGAAGAATGGCTGCAGTGGGCTATCTCATCAGCTCTTTAGGATAATAAGACATCCGGGGAGTGGTAAATAATGCTAATTAGAGAATGGGCGACCCATACATCAGCACCCTGATTGGAGAACAAATGTTCTGCAGCAGACAGCAGGGTGTTAATGTACAAGTAACGCCCACTGAAAAACGAGTCTGCCACTTCACGGCATTATGTTAAGCTCGCACAGTGAGGAAGTAATAGTCACCATTATTTTATGCTCACTAAGTACTGTTGCTGTTTAGTGAGCATAAAACTTAAATAGAGAATGTTAGAGAAAAAAGACAATTTTGTGTGTTTATGTCTGTGTGTGTGAGCGTATGCATTTATGAAAGTGAGAGTGAGATTGAGCAAGCCATTATTTGACACTCTTTAAACAGTGCTTTTGCTGTTTAGCTAGTGTAAAATTAAAAGAAACAATTTAAACAAGAAAGAAAGAAATAAAAGTGTTTGTGTGTGTGTTTAGGTTTCTGTCTGTGTGTGTGAGTGTATGCGTGCTTGCATACATGAAAGCAGAAGTGTGTGTGTGTGTGTGTGTGGGACTGAGTGACAGCAATCGACCAGTGGCAGCAGCAGTTAAGAGGTATGCGGATCTCTCAACCTCTTAGCTCAAGACATCTGGATAAAGCCTAAAATAAAGGGAGGACCATACCTCTCAACTACCCGGATATTTATAGAATGTCCAGATTTTGCCTGTTTATTGGATTGCTCCTCATACAATTTGTGGTTTTCTGGAAAACCTTACAGGACTGAAGTCACTAAATGGTGACTTAACATGTTTTAGACTTCTTATCTTTTAGAAAATGCATGCCAACGCAAATCTTGTTATTCTAGCAACTTAGCAATATTTAAAATCTTTTATTAATTTTACACCTTTGTCTCCCCATTATTTTGTAATTTGTCCACATTTCTTGAGCTTAGAGGTCGAGAAGTATGGGGGATGCAAAGGCTAAAAAACAAAAACAGATTTTAAACATTGCTGATATAAAATTAGAACATTGCTAGAATAAAAGGATTTGTTAACAGGCATTTTCTGAAGGAAATACTCTCTGAAACTCAAATGCGAGATCTGAGGACTGGCATAATGGTTAAGGTGTTTAACTTAGAGAATCAGCATACAGGGTTTGATACTCAAAGGGGATACATAATTAGGCTTAAAATGGCTTGCAAAAGCAGTTAATCTAGTACTGAACAAAGAACCTATTTGTTGACTTCAATCCCCAAAGATTGCTAGTAAACCACAAATTTGATGAGGAAAGGATCAAGAAATGAGGTAAATATGTGGATATTTTTTGAAAATCTTGGGTGTAAAGTACTTCCTCCAGCACCAATAACATTAAGTCTGAAACATTAGACAAAGCAAATATAAGGGATAATATTAATAATAAAAAAATAATAATAATATAAAAAAAATAAGTTATACACAACAATTTTATAGAAGGTCCATTCTCTTAGCACAATAATGCACTCCAGAGTGTGTGTTGCTGTGTAAATAATGGCCTTCTGGGGGCATAGAGGCCTGGTCCCTGCAGTGTCAGGCCTCAGAACATCCCTGGGCAGGCATTATTTACACAGTAACACACACCCTGTTGGACATTATTGCTTGTTTAGTCATGTGTCCTTTTCCAGAAATACCAGGGGCAACTGATATACACTGCTGAGTAATTTAGAGAATCTATCAATTGTGTAAAATAGTACAGCTGGCTGCGATAACACTGACAAAAACTGCAATCCCCCATTCAGGTTAATAGGGAGCTGCATTGCAGGTAAGTTAAGCGCAGTTCATCTGAGAGGTATTGGCGGGGAGTGTGTGGAACTCTGTGTGTGTGTGTGTGTGTGTGTGTGTGTGTGTGTGTGTGTGTGTGTCTGTCTGTAGGAGCTGGGATGAATGTGTGTGTTTGTGACTGTGCAATTGGGGAGTTATGTAGAAGACTAAGAGTGTAGGTATGTGTGTGGGTGAATGAGTGAGTCTGTCCATGAGTCTGTTCAAGTGTGTGGGTGTTGTTGAGTGGTTGCCTGTGTGTTAGGACGTCTGTGAGTGTGCATGCATCCATATGTGTGTGTGTGCGCATGTATGTGAGTGTGTGTGGTGGGGCACAAATATCTGAATGTACGTGAGATTGCATGTATGAAGGAGGTGCCTGTGCCAGTACAATACATGGGCCTGCAGATGTAAATATTGGTGCAAAGTGCTTTTAGCACTAGTGGTAATTAAAGGCAATTCAGAGGAATGCAAGTCAATCCATAATGAGGTCTATCTCATCTCATATTCTTACAGAACATAGACTTTGAAAATTAGTTATGCTGGTGACATCATACCACACTTTATAGTAAAGATGGACAATTATCATAATTCATTTTTTCTAACACTGCAAAGTCATATAAAGCTATAACCAAACACAAAAAATGAAGCAAACTGAGGAGTCAGTGTAATTTAAGAATAATACAGACCTGAACATCAATGATCTTTTTTTATCATCAATAAATGGCTGCTTTCTGTAAACACTAAATGAAAGCTTGAATATACCTTCATTTTTTTTCTATTGTATAAGTCACATTTACTTATAATAAAGTAGTTAACTTATTTATGCTTTTTAAGTTAAAAATTGCCAACAACCAATGCAGACAATAACTGAGGGAAACACCTAAACATAGGTATGATAACGCAGTTTTTTCATGTGATACTGGCTGACATATGTTCTTGAAAACTGGGGACTGAATACCTACCAAGCACAAGAAGTTAGTCCACTTTATGCATGATGCTACTCATAAAAATGCTCTAAAATAAATATAGTCACAAAGTTTCACCTACAACTGATAAAACACTCAGTATGTCCTTGTACCTCATGTTTGGAAGAAGGCATTCTAAGTGTGTCCTTGTACCTCATGTTTGGAAGAAGGCATTCTAAGTGTGTCCTTGTACCTCATGTTTGGAAGAAGGCATTCTAAGTGTGTCCTTGTACCTCATGTTTGGAAGAAGGCATTCTATTGCTATACTGTACTGCTCAATGAGCTAGGATTTGTTGCATAAATCTGTCAACAGCTGTTAATGTAACTGCCAGTTATCAGATTTATCTTTACTCTTCTGTTTTTTCCTAGAAGTGGCCCATGAGATCCCATCTTTATGCAGAAGCAGTAGGAGATTTCTTATTAAAGTCTACGTCTGCCGACAAACAAACGGCTGATGCATTGGAGGAGAGTGGCTGGGAGATGCATTTCGTCTAATTGGTGTTCCAGGATTGTACTCCATGTGCCTTATTTACTACGTAAAAACATCCTCAGAGCCTACTTTCTTTGTTCTTTCATAAATCATTAGCAATGACTTATCTGAAAACAAGGCTCATGATTTTTGTGGACTCATTTTCCCGTAAAGGAACTAATTCTGACTTGCTGGTCATTCTGCTTCAGCAAACAGCAACTTAATATTTTACCAACAGAATCAGAAGTGCCAGAGGTATTAGAAAGTGCCTACGTGCAGGGTTTATAAAATGACCAAAGTAGCTTTCTGTCTACTGTCTTAGTATGGCGACATGCATACAAATGCATCTTCTATTTCTACATGCACGCACAACAAAATAAAGCTAAAGTGCCACTGTGTTTTGTGCAGAAATGATTAATTCATTGTGTACATGTGAATTTTCTCTTTGGGGCTTTTCCACAGCATTGCAATCTGGCCACCAACTGTTCCGATTGCTTTTACTACCTGAATATTTCTTAATCATATAATAAGCCTATCACTAGAAGCTATCCACACTTTTATTGAAATAAATACATATGTAAACTTTCACACAATGTATGTATTAAATTTAATAAAGTCTTTAACAATGAATTGCTTTGGCTCAATAAGAAAACTATGCAGTTATTGGTCTTACTGAAATGCAAGACTGCATGTATTTATCTCTTAGAGACTAGGTTTCAGTTTGTGTTGTGTTTAGTCATCTTTAATAACTAATTTACTTTTGTTTCTGACAAACAATTTTCTAACTGTGGTTGGACAGCAACCACTTGCACACTCTAGGCCAGGTAACCACACAAACAAAATGGCACTGGGTAACTTATGACCCACAAAGGTATCTGTAAAGACTGTAGTATCATGTCACAGAACTGATCATACGTTTGTAGAAGATGTACACTGCTTCTTCCACCACCTACCACTAAGGATTATACCTTAAGTCCCTGCGGCCTTACCATATGGCAGTATGCAGGACATGTATGCATGCTAGTGTCCTGATGTACAACTTTAAAGGGAAACCAGGATAAATAATACAGCTGTCTTAGTTAACTTGCTAGCTTGCATTAGGATACCTCCTTATTACCCTGCAACATTTCCATGATCATTGTTTTGCAAGATCTGAATATGTCACCTAAGAGGGATGAAGCAATTACATTCATTATGTTAAACAGTGGCTGATGAGTTAAGCCAATCAGTTCTCATTGTGAAATAAAATTATCTTGATAGTTGACAACACTCCTTTAAACTCAGGCCAGTGGTTAGAAGAAGTTAAATAGAATTCCATATAAGTATAAACTGAGTAAGAAAAACACCTTCTTATTTCTCTACTACTTTATCCTTTAAGCCTAACCATTCCTTTTTACTGCAGCTCATCCCTTAGTAATCGTTTAGTACCAGCCTCAGTGGTGTATGAAGATTAAAGCCAGCCATCTCTGGCTGTCCATTTTGCCAGAGTGAGGAAGGAACCAAGTGTATGGTCATAGTGTCTGTGTTGAAGTTAGATACTGAAGTCTAAGGTGCGGTGGTTTCTGTGACGTTATACTTGTTTCTCACGTAATTAATAAATGCTTATACTTTCCTACTAGATTTCTGTGAAACGCATGTTTTTTAATTTCTGTTTTAATCATAAACTGCGTAATAATTTTCATTTTGGCAAACCTTTCAGATTTTATTACTGCTCATTTTATGTACGTAAATAAATCTATGAATTGTATGCCTATCTAATTTTTATGTGGCATGTGTGCATGCATAAGTTTGGGTGTTAACATAAACTACACTGTAGTAGTATGAGCTAACTCAAGAGTTAAGCATTCTCCTTCGTTTAGAAAAAAGTCTTTAATCTGGAAGTGACCTTGGTCCTCTACGAGCAAATGCTACAGTCATTAAATCACTGCACTAGAACAGTCTTGTTCATGTCCATGCATCACACCTTAAACGCAATTCTTGTGACACTGTAACTAAACATACAGACTTTGGGGTAGATCAAGGAAACACAGAAGTGAACCTCAAGAGATATATGTATATGCTTTTCAGTTTATACTAAAGACTAGCATGCACCTTCAATGTTGATAGCTCCTAAGTCACATTAAGTTATAATAAAGTAACTTCTTTCTACTATAAATGTAAAAATTACCACCTAAATATATTTATTATAACAAGTTAAAGGAATATATCAGACAACTCAGATATTGGAAATGTGAACTCCTAATATTACCATATTTTATAGTAATCTGTACAATTTACCATTGTAAAGTGTGCATGTAAACAGAGTAGAGGAAGCTTGATATTTGTTTTTCTTTTTGACACACACACACACACACACACACACACACACACACACACACACACACACACATTTATTTATTTAACATTTATTAACTAGAAAAGTCTGACTTGGAATGAAGCCAATTTTCAGTGGAGTCCCGTTGAGAAACACTCCAGACACATGTAACGTGGGAGGAAACCAGAACACCCGGAAGAAACTCACACAAATGCAGGGAGGACATGCAGACTCTGCACAGAAGGCACTTCAGCTGAGGATCTAACTGGAGAACCTCTTGCTGTAAGGTGACAATGTTACTGCTGCACCACTGTGCTGTCCAGCTCTCTCTCTCTCTATATATATATATATAAAAACAGCATATGGTTGACTTGCAGTTTCCAAGTGGGGAGAATGTAGAACCCAAATCAACTGACTAGACTACAGTGAACAGGTAGTGTCAGTCGAGCATTTGGGTTTAACATTCTACAGGGGGATCGCGGTTCAGTGAGGAACAGGGAATTAGCCCATTTCCTCACTGAAGTGTGATGTCGGAGTTGGTATATTTATGTGCAGGGGGGGTGCAGAGGGGCATAGCCCCCCTGCAAAATAGTAGAATTAACGTACCATTGACTGTATAGTCTAATGGTACATTAATGTGCATAGCAGGAGGTGAGTGACGTCACCAACTGCTATGCCGAATACATCAAATCTTGGTTGTCGATGTATTCATTTTCAGTTTGGTCTACTGTTTGTCATTCCAAATTCCTCATTTAGAGTTGACTGATGTGGATTCGAAATGTCAATAGTAAACCTATATATATATATCATATAGTTTCCTACATTCTCCATGTTTTCTGTGGGTGTTTCAGTTTTCTCCCACATTCTAAAGACATGCAGTAGGTGGATTAGACACTCTAAATTGTATGTACATTTGAGTTTCTCTGTATGTGCATGGTATGAGGGAACATCCGTGGCAGGGATAGCCACCCGGTGGTGTGAACATTAGCTCTAAATTATTATCATTTTTTGAAGTAATACCAAGATCCCATGGCAAAAATGGATAAAAGGTTTTGTGGATGGATGGGATGAGCAAACTCGGATCTATAATATATAACATTAAGTATCCTGTTTTTTTGCTTATTTTTTCGAGTTATTTATAGCACTTTGTCTACTGCATACTTTTCTAGCTAGTTTCCCTGTGTGTGAGGTATTAACTGGAAATTGTCCACTTTTATTAAGCATCTGTTTGGGTTGTTTGATTCTGATAACTTGTTTGAAGTTAAAAGCTTTCTCTAGAGCAGGGGTGTCCAACCTTTTCACTTGCAGGGGCCGCATTGAGTCAACAGAAATTATCTTGGGGCCACATGTAAAATATATCCTATAGTTAGCTGTTTCGCTGTCGCGGTCGACCAAAGTCGCCCCCCTGGCTGTACTGTAGGTGAATTTGAACAATGAATAAATGTATTAAATGCCTAATATTTGCCCTAAAATTCAAATTCTCATTCTAATTTGTAAAATAACAGTTAACTCTAACATCTTAGTTTAACATCTTAGTTTATTTGTAAAAAAAAAAAAGGTACGACCCTTTCAATTTGTATGAGATCATACCTCTGATTTTGCTGGTTTCTTAAAGATGTCCATGTTTTCCATCATGTCCTTAATGCCCATATGTCGTCCAAAGCGCTCATGTATTCTTCTGTTTCCAGTTCCATTGCAGTAGGTATATCACCACATTTCTAGCTTTGAAATATGTCCCTGAAATTATTCAAGACATGACTACATCTGGCACTGGCAAGATTTGTTGCTTTTGCACTGCTGTCTGGTGAAGCTGGTCTGAAGATGAAAGAAGGTTCATCAGTGGTATTCTCAAACTGAGCACCCCTTTGGAAAGGCACATTTCTAGCTTTGGAATCTGTCCCTGAAATTATTCAAGACATGACTACATCTGGTACTGGAAATATTTGTTGCTTTTGCACTGCTGTCTGCTGAGGCTGGTCTGAAGATGAAAGAAGGTTCATCAGTGGTATTCTCAAAATGAGCACCCCTTTGGAAAGGCACATTTCTAGCTTTGAAATCTGTCCCTGAAATTATTCAAGACATGACTACATCTGGCACTGGCAAGATTTGTTGCTTTTGCACTGCTGTCTGGGGAGGCTGGTCTGAAGTTGAAAGAAGGTGCACTGACTTTAACAATTGCTTGTTGTAGCCATCTGTGTGGTTATACAAATCTAAAGTCAACAGTATAAATTAGGGCTGTATTCCCAATCAATGCACTTTTTTTCTAGTTTAGATACTGCTGAAAATCAAACATAAAAATGGCTGTGATTGGCACAGAAGCATTTGGTGTATTTGCGTTGCATGCATTTAGTGTCATGACTTCATAACAAAGAACTGCAAGCCTTTATTGTTGTGTCTTTCGACTTTTCCCGGTTAGGGGTCACCACAGCGGAACTTCGGTCTGCTAATGATTGGCAGTAGAGTTTTACGTACTGGCTTGCTGGGCCTAACGCACAACCTTCAACGAAGGAATGCCCATTCACGCATGTCGTCACACAGAAGACGCTCTAACTGAGAATTGAACGGGCAACATCTAACTGTGAGGCGACAACGCTACCACAGCACCACCACCACAGTATGATATATTAAAATAGATATGTTCTTGAAAATGTCCCTAGAAGCCCACAATGTAAGCCTGAAGCTGTGACCTAGTCTCTGGGTTGTCACTGAAATGGATTTTTCTGAGAGTCTGCTAGCTTGGTCAACAAAATAGTCCTGATAAAAGCCACATTCAGTTAAGAGCATGCTAAAAATGGGTATAAGAATCAAACTCTGCAGTATTAACTCATTCATATCTCACTGCTTTAACTTTTAAACCGCACTGCTAACCACTTTGCATTCTAATTGTTAGGTCTCGTAGCAGGTGTACTTGGACATTTTGTTGTGATGAGGAAAGAGTGATCTATAAGAAATGAAACTTTGACTACTAATGTAATGTTAGAAACTGAGAGGAATGCTTAGCTGCCTTAGCATAAAGCTTCTCCCAAGCTGACATGCTGTAGAAGTCTGAAATAACCACAAAGAAGAATACACCAGGTAATTGATTCTGCCAGCGCTAGCACATGTTAAGGCTAGCACATGTTAAGGCTAGGGTTTTTATTTCAGTAATAGAAATGTTACTAGCACATGTTAAGGCTAGGGTTTTTATTTCAGTAATAGAAATGTTACTATGTCCACAGGCTTTGCTAACATCAAAGCATCCCAACAGAGATATACTCATATCCTCCCTATCCGATATATAGAGGTTCACTTCTACTGTTGAATTCAATTTGGTAAGTCAAAGGCAATGGGTAATATTTTTATAGATCTAATAAATACATTTATATCATTTGGCAAAATCCACTACTAGAAAAACTACAAGCACTGAATCCAAAACAAAGAAAGCCACAAACATTGAAAACTTTAGCAAAAAAATATTTCTTTGAGAGGGCACGGCACACTTGCACATCACAATGTTTGTTTTAACCTTCCCCATAACATACTACATACATGGTCACATAGCAAATATGAAAGGGCAAACATCCTTTAAAAACAAGACTCATCTCTGCAGAACATTTGTAGAACTTTGCATTAACATAAATATGTTAAAAGTAAACATGCACAGAACATAAACATTTTTTAAAAAGGCACATCATAATTTAAATTAAAAACATAAAAGTAGACCAATGCTCCTACTTGCCTGCTACTGAGGGCTACTCTTACCACAGTGGAAGCAACAAACTTGCATTCTTCGGCCTTTGATATGTTGAGGCCAAGCAAACATTCACTTGCGTAGCAGAAACAGGTTGGCTGCAGCCACCCCCTCCCCCACAAAAAAAAAAGAATGGGTAAGCTATTCCCCACTCTCACTTGTTTCATCTACTATACCTGGTAGATTCTATCTGCTACTCAAGCTTAGGTTGCCTGAATCATAGTCAAGACTTCATCCCTCTGTGACACACAGCTGGGCTATTGATACCAAATCTTAACTTCATTAGTGATAATAGCACCCAAACAGAGCTGCCAATAATTCTGACTAAACAGGACTTATGCCCACTTAAACAACAATGCATTCTATTAAACTAAGTAAAAGCAGCGTTTATTTCTTTTTTTTTTCCTCGATCACCTGCAGATCATTTGGAATCTCACCATAATCATGACCATTTGTTCATCAAAGGGGACAGCAAGTAGAAGTACTACTGCCTTTCAAGTATCCATTAATAGAGCCACAATGTGTGTGTGTGTGTGTGTGTGTGTGTGTGTGTGTGTGTGTGTGTGTGTGTGTGTGTGTGTGTGCGTTTATATGCAATGAAATATGGACTTCACAGAGCAAACATCAGCTTTACTCTTTGTGGAGCCACCAGAAAAAGGGAAGTTTTCCTTCACGTAACAATGAGATTGAGAATACTTAATGCACTCTGCCTGCCCTTCTACATCAGTATGGTCTCACAAACTCTAGACTTCTGATACCCACAAGGGAGTGTGCTCTCTGTTAAATAATAAAAAGGAAACAAAATTAGCAAACTATACTATGCTTTCTCTTAAAATTTGTTAAAACTAAATCTATTATGTGCCTATGGTTAATAAAAAATTGCCACTTGGAACTTCAGAACTGGTCAGTTAGTATAATGGGTTAAATGCCATGTTCTGCATGAAGGGTGCAGGGTTCAAAACAACTTTTTGTCTGGGTTGATAAATAATAATCACTTATGAAAGCATTAATCCAGTTACTCAGCTATATCAATATAAGCCAATGTTAACTGCTTGTGAAAATTTAAAATTTTGTGAAGCACTTTCCTTACTTCATAATTCATGCATCATATGGTATGTTATGTTTGAAACTTTGAAGTAAATGCAATGTATGATTGAACTACTATGTCAGTAATATAAACTCAATAGCAAAGTAGTGATCCTCCACTCATCAAAGACAGTTCTCTTTCAGAGCTGGCTGCAGCCTTCCATAAGCCTATATGCAGTAACACACAAGGGTCTACTAGGCAACGCAAACTGTGTGCACAAACCCCTGCCTCCGTTCTAAGTACACATATCAATAACAGTTATGACAGATTAAAACTGCTGAAGGCTATGGAAATAGTGACATTATGCCATGGAAATAAGAACACAAAATCGGTGATATTTGCATAAGTATATACTTGTCTTTGCATATATTTTTATCATTCCATTTTTTGACACATTCAGGTAACAAATTCCAGATTTCATACAATTCGGTTTGGAAAAAATAAACTATGCTATGTGCACTAGCCAAGAGACAAAAGAACAAAAACTGATATGCTATTTAATGCAAGACCACCCCTCTACAAACAGAAATGCCCATTTAGTGTTTTTTTTTTTTTTTTGGTTATTCCCTACACACCTATACACATGACTCTTTTCCTTTTTCCAGCACTGTCTCTATCTATACTAGCTTACCTGTTAATGCAGTCAGGAGATGCTGTTTTGTACATGTTTTAAATGAGAAATCCCTCTTCGTCAACTCTTCTTCGGTGCAATTGACAAATCTTCCTTCTTCAGCTCTTCTTTGGCGCGAATACACAGAATCCTATATCGACGCGAAAAACTAACAGAAGGGTGCTTTTGGCACATGCGCACACCAGTTAAAGGCTGCGGGTGCGAAAAAAAAACAGAAAAAAGTTAAATTTGAACTTAAGGGTCACGGGGCGCAGGTTGGACACTACTGCTCTAGAGGCTCTTTTAGCTGTTTAAAACTTTCATTTAAAGGCTCACTGCTGCTTTTCTGCTGTGAGAAACATTTTTATAGTTGGTGGCTTTGCAGTTGCCCGCCCCTACTGCAAATTTGATCTGGGATACTCCTACCAGTCTAGTGTTATTACCTCATTTTACCTAATACAGGGAGAACATTTGAGAAGGCCAATCCACTTAGTTACTCTCCTTCTTTCTCTTTCCACTTAAAATAAAAAAAAAATGTCTAAGCTTGTTTCCTGCCTTTCCTGTCGGTAGTCTAGTCTGGATACAGATTTGCTGTGTCCAGGACTGTTTGTGGGCTTCTGAGCCTAGGGTTGCCACCTTTTAACAAGGGCAAAGGGGCATGGGGGTGTGGTCAATAGGACAGGGTGTGTGTCCAAAATGACACTGGCCACACCCCCACCACGACATCACCAGAAGTGTTAAAGGAGATGCAGTATTACAGTTATGGATACAACATTGTGACATTACAGCATACTGAAAACTCAAACCATTTAAATGAAGTGAGCTATTACTGCAAAAACACACATTACTCAGTTGTAACAGTAAATAAACTTTAAAGGAATAAAAAAACACACTACTCATTAAACAGACACTTAAAAAGTTAAAAAAATTCATAAACCAACCATGACTATTCAGAAAGAAAACTTAAAAAAAATCTACATACCACATACAAGCCAAGTATAAAATTAAGACTTTTTATTGTCAATTAAAGCTAAAGCAAAGAAAAAACACAAAACTACATACTGTACCCTAGTACTACATACTGCACACTAGTACACTAAATCACTTTTTTATAAAAGTGTATTTTGAATTTGATTTTATGGCTTGAAGAAGGGCCCAATTTGAAACAATATTTGAGTAAAAGTCAGAACATTTTATCTGGTAATATACAGTCATCATTAGTTTGGCTTTTAACAAGTTCACACTACATCATTTTCGCACATCTGTCCCATTTACCTTTCACCAAAGAAAAAACTCTTTCTGCAAATGCGTTTGAGGTCGGTATAGATAAAACCCTAGCGATTACCAGATATAATATAGTCAGTTCAGGCCCTTCTTTGAAAAGCTTCAGCCACTTCTCTCCTGGGGTCAAGCTTGTGTTACATAACTGTTCGAGAAAGGGCCTAATTGCCAAGTAGTCCCTAAAAAGATGATCTTCATCTACATCCTGCAGACTCAGGGCAGTGGTCACATTAAGTAAGTTACTGAAAGCAAGGGCTCATTTAGAGATAATTTAGATAGCGTAAACAAGTAGTTGCTTTCAGTATAATCAAACCACTGTTCCAGGTATTTCACTGCTGTCTCCAAGAACACAATAAAGTCTCTTTTTCAGTTTGTTAGTAGAAGTGCTATCTAATGTGCTCATAAGTGCCCTAAGTTTCCCTCCAAAGAAAGCACCTTCAGCTCTTGCTTGCAGTTTTTGCTTCAGAGAGAACATTACACAAAAAGTTTCCATGGCAGTAAGTGCTGATTTTTCTAATGTACTTATATGTTCATTAAAATCAACAAGAACAGCACAGATAAAGTGCAAATAGTACTGGGGCAGCGTAGGCAATTCATTCTCACCATGCTCATTAGCTGAAAAGTACTGCCATATCTGCCGTGGGGTCTCCTCTTCTCCCTAGGAGACGAAATAAGACTGGAGCACTGGGAGATTTTTCACTACTCTTTCAATGGCTGGGAGTAGTGACAGCCACCTTGTTGGCACATGTCTTAACAGACTCTCAAATTCCATGACACAAAACTCAAAGAAGTCTTTCAAGTCTCTTGTCCTTGTGGCAGAACCTGAGAAGTGGCTGAAAAGTTTTATTACAAATACTTCCACGTCGTACGGTAGTTGTGCTGCAGCTTTTTTGGCTGCATTGTGAATGATGTGGGTAACACAGTTAGCCTTCTGGAGTGATGGGCACTTTTCTTTTAATCTGGTATACACACAAGATTTCTTCCCATAGTTCACACTGGCATTATCAGCCCCATAAGCTGAAATGCTGTTCCAGGCCAAGGAGTGCCTTTCCATAATGTTGGAAATTTGCTGTGAAATAGCCTGTGCAGATTCATCAGGATCTTCACAGAAGTCTGAAAGGCCATTCACCACCCCTTCATCTTTAGAAAAATACCTCACAACAAGTGGAAATAATTTTATGTTCCCCTTGTTGGAAGCATCTGATGAAATTGCAAATGAAGTGCCTGGTTTTTGAAGGTCATGCAGGAGGCATTCCAATGAGTGTGGTCCCAAAACATTTTCAACTATGGCTTCAGCCTTGGTTCTGCCACAAGATAGTTTCTTTGCAATGTCTGAGTCACTGTACAATTGGCTGGCCAACTTTACTGCACAGTCCAAGCTGTTATAGGAAATATTGTGCTTAACAGCATGGAACACCTCAGAGGCTTCTGCTGCAATGATCCTAAGTTCTGGTCCCTCAAGGTTTGCGTTCCTTGCCCACTTTGTCATCAGATGACTGGATTTAGCTTGAAGAATAGTAGTCTTATGTTGTTCAGTTGCATCATGTCGTGCGACATTGTGTCTTCCACCGTGGGTCACTAGAAATTCTCTTTTGCAGTACTTGCAGAATGCTTTGACATCACTGCATCTCTCGATCCAGTCGAATACTGTTTTCCAAACATCCTGCCACTTGCACATTCACTTGCTGCTGGTTGACTGTGATGAAGCTGCTGCTCTCTTCATGATTGAATCTGTACTTACCTGATATGCAACATATTTACCAAAACTGTGTTAGTAGGGTGCAGTAACATACTGCTGCACAGCACAAATGAACTGGATCTAAAAACATTGGCACACGAAAGAACTGGCTCAGAAAACATTGGCATGCAAAAGAACTGGCTCAAAAAATATTGGCATGCAAAAGAACTGGCTCGAAAAACATTGGCACGCAAAAGAACTGGCTTGAAAAACATTGGCATGCAAAATAACTGGCTCAAAAAAACATTGGCACTTGAAAGAACTGGCTTAAAAAACAGTGGCATGCGAAAAAACTGGCTTGAAAAACATTGGCACTTGAAAGAACTGGCTTGAAAAACATTGGCATGTGAAAAAAATGTCTAGAAAAACAGTGGCACTCAAAACAATGGCTTGAAAAACAGTGGCAATCAAAAAAACTGGCTTGAAAAACATTGGCATGTGAAAGAACTGAGGAATGGAGCAGAAATTAGTTATTACAAACAGTTTGAAAAAGGTCAAATAGTAAATGAGGTAATGTAGGGGGCATTTTGGCCATTGAAAACTAACATTAACACAGCTTGTAGAAAATAAAATGCATTATTTTTACCACCGAACATGCCCACCTCATCCCACCCCTCAAGAAAAAAAGTTAACCACATTCATTGAACCAAAACAAATCTAAAATGAATGAGAATGCACAGTGGATACCATAGACCTGATTTCTTTTAACTGCTGTGGTCAAAAGCTAAATGTAGGGCACTGATTTACACAACGCAATGATCTATTAATGAACATGCCCAACCGCAGCACTGGTCGTAATCGGACTATAATGAAAACAGTACACAAGTATGTTGAAGACATCACTAAAACACAAAATACAAACTTTGCTACTTATAAACGCAAACTACCCTGTAACAACGATATGGTTTAGTACAATCTCAAATGCACTGCATTAACTTCTGAGCATGCATCCACAAAAAAAAAAAAAAGAAGAAATAAACAGGAAAAAGTCTGTAAACATTTTACCTTTTAAAAATACTTCTTGCAAGAGAAGTAAAATAAGCTACAATGTACAGCAGACTCCATAGGCTCCTTTCACCTCAAAACATAGCAATTAAGAGTAATTAACCCAGCACAGCAATGCAATAAACAGGCCCAAGTAAAAGCAGCACACCCATATTCACATTACAAGCAAAGCAGGACATTTTAACCTTATTAAAAATGCATAAAAATTAAATGCACACATTTACAAGTATAAATGAAAACAATCTTGAAACAGCTTCGGCAAGTTGGCAACATGTACCTACTAGAATAATAAATGCACTACATTAACTGTTAACATTCCCCCTCAAAAGGTAGACTTGTACCACATACACATTGGGTAATTTTTCCTGTTAGTTCTTGCAAATCAAACAGTATATCCTTACCTCCTGAAAACAGCATTGAATTGCACACATTTCCACACAAAAAAGTGCAAACTATTCTCGAACATTTTCTATCTGCAAACAGAAAATACCCAGAAAAAGCTACGACAATGGAAATACATCACACTAAATTTATATTTCACTGCCCCCCACCAGAAATAAACAACTTCTATACACACAGTTCAGCCTTTTAAAAGTAATGCTTCCAAATCATACCCCCAAAGAAGAATAACAATTACATATACATACCGGTTTTATACCTTTAAAAACTACTACTCAAAAATCTCAAAATAACCACTGCAGAGATTTAAATACTGCGTACTGCACCAGCTACCTCTAAACATTAAAATATTAAATCACAATATATTCCCATTTTAAACTACTACTCAAAAATCTCAAAATAACCACTGCACAGATTTAAATACTGCATACTACATCCCCATCTACCTCTAAACATTAAAAACTAAAATAAAGTACAATATTCCCATTTTAAATAACTAAAGCCACAAAATACTATGTTATGTACTTACCACTGTCACAGTTTTTGCTGGGCTAGCTTGCTTCCTTCCTGCTGGAATGGCTAGTTGGATGACTGTCACTGTCTGCTCAAGTGGCTGGGCTGGCTGACAGGCTCCCTTGCAGGCTGGCTTCGTTGCTGGCTGGCTTCTTTGTTGGCTGGGATTAGAAATTTCAGACCTTTTTTCCTTCGCAGCTGTAGAGCACTAAGACAAAACTGCTCTACAGCTGTGACCTTTATTGGGCTCTTCTAGGTGAATCACCGCCCCCTCCAATACCTGCAGCCAATTACTGTTTGAATTACACCACCCGGACCTAGCAGGGAATCCCTCTAACTGAAGGTCCGGGTTGGTGATGTAGCCGCATTGCCGTGGAAAAAACAGACGTATTTTCTGCTTTTCCACGACAACGGCAATTCGCGAGCACGAAAAGGGGAAAACGGGACTTTTAAATGTCCCACTGTCTGTGATTGCGGGAAGCGGGATGAGAAGGCTCAACCCGTGAGTGTTCTGCTGACAATGGGACGGGTGGCAACCGTGTCTGAGCTCCCAAGCCTTTCTGTGTTGGAGGGAAGCCTTCTAGCTTAATTTTGTTTCTTAGAACTAGCCAGTTTTTCAGTTTCAGCACTCGTCTGTTTCTTTGAGCTCAGCACTTGTTCAGAACTCGTTATAAGCACTAAATAAGCTACAAATTACTACAGCACTCAACTTTCCTCACTTGTCTAGAGGAAAACAGTTTCTAGTACTTAACAAATAAGCACCTATCCAGGCATGTCTAAGGGTCAGCTCCCGGTGTTTTCTCCTGTCTACCTGATGAATCTGGGCATCTTGGGGCAATGCAGCAATTGCCTCATGTACACAGACAACCCTCTGCTCCTACCACCCAACACTACAACCTGTGAGAGATGCACTTATATAGCCAAACTAGAAGCAAAGCTCTCTTCACCCAAGACTGGACTAGGCAGTCAAGAGGAGAAGGTAAACACTTGCACAACACCACACTCATCACATAGTCACTCAAAACCTACACCACCAAAACACACACATAGAAACACAAAACACACACCTACATTCATGGAGGCTCTCAGTAAAAACTTGCCCAAGCAACAGGGACCTCCAAAGCAGAAATACAAGCAACCTCCATGCCCCAACACAACCCAAATGACACATAGCCCACAAAATCAGTGTGCCACTCAGCCACAGCCCATAAGGCATAACAACGTACCCAACACTCTAGTCATATGTGACTCTATAGTCAGGCACACTGATGTTCCACTCACCAGGCTAAACAAAGGAGAAAGTTACTGTCAGCTGCCTGTCAGGTGCCAGGATCTGCCACATAATGCATGCACTCAGGTCACTCCACAACAAGTACAAATATGACTGTCATTGTCCATGTTGGTGTGAATGACCTGAGACGTACTTCCCTGGACTACATGAAAACGGACATGGAGGAGCTGTCCGATCTTGTAGCCCAGGCAGGTATGACCCTAGCCCTGAGTAGCATCCTGCCATTGCCCAGAATGATACCACAGTACAAGGACAAAATGATTGACTTCAACAATTGGCTAAGCTTCTGGTGCCATTTTAAGGGGATCCAGTATCTGTCTGCCTAGGATGACATGATCGACAAACCACGATGCTTTGCCAGAGATGGCCTGCACCTGTCATCCCTGGGATTCCAAATACTGGCTAAGGCTCTAGCCACCCCTATAGTGCCCTTTTTAGACAAGGTTCAAATGACAAATTCACCACTGTAACAGGTACAAGCAAGCAGAATCTGAGGGTATTGCTACTCAATGCTAGAAGTCTAAACCTCAAAATGCACTCACTCAAGGCACTCCTTAAAATGGAGAACATCAACATCTGTGCAGTGACAGAGACCTGGTTCAAGGCTCTAGAGAGTACCCCTGCATTACCAGGCTATAATTCATACCACACCTTTTGGCCACCTAACCTGGACCGAAACACTAAAGGCGGAGGCGTGTCCATATTCATTAAGGATATGCACACCTCCAGGCTAGTTGCTCAGCATAATGCATACGAGATTATCCAAGTGCAACTAACTCCGGGCAAGAACGCAATCCAAAGCTTGCTACAGATCCCCCAGCATGCCCCAGGATTCCCACTCCTCATTTCTTGATACAGTGGAAAATATTAGGGTACAACCTAACACCCTAATAATGGGCAATTTCAACAACCCCACCATTAACTGGGAAAACTACTCATGTACCAACTCATGTGCTCAATGCTTTCTGGAATTCATAAATTCCAGTGCCTTGGATCAACTTATCCACACCCCACCAGGGGCAGCAATATCCTAGACCTGATTATTACCAACATGGGCAACCGGTGCTCCACACCAGAGGTCCATTCCTCGTTGGTCAGATCCGACCACAAGCTAATCACCCTAGACATCCACATGCCTCCCCCACCCCCCATTAGGGAAACCACCGTAAAAAGTTTCTCCAAAGCCAACTTCATGCTTCTTAAGACAGAAGTGGCAAACTTCATGACACCCACGCTGACGGACAATAGAGGTATGACTGCTAAATCCTACACAAATGCACTTTATAAGCACTTACATGAGAGCATGGATCGTGCAATCTCTAACAGAACCAAGATGCTATCCTCCAAAAAATGGAGGCCAATCTGGTGGTCCCCTGCCATAAACAAACTCTACAACAGATGAAAGAAACTGTTACAAAAAAAGAGTAAAATCCCATGATTGGAGGAACTCCCTGGTCCGCCTCAGTAAGAAGCTGAGAACACTCATAAAATCATCCAAACCTAGTTACGAAAACAAAATTGCTACTGACTCAAAAGACAACCACAAAGCATTCTATAGCTATGTCAAGAATTTCAATGGCAACACTCAGATCTGCTCTGAGTTACAGCACAATGGCACTAAATATACGGAACAAACTGATATTGCCAACATCCTGGCAGAGAGGTTCAGTGCTAACTTTACCCCTCTCTCATCCCCTAAAGGGCCCATCTCTATTCCAGAAGAATGTAAAGTTCCTGTAATCACAGCTGCACAGGTACAAAACACACACTCTAAAGCCAAGAACACAGCATCCATGGGACCTGACAACATCCCAGGCTGCGTTCTACATGAACTACAGAATGAACTGGCACCCCACCTAAGTACCATGTTCAATCATAGCCTCACCTTAGGCTATGTCCCCACTGAATGGCACACAGTGATGGTTATCCCACTCCACAAAGGGGGAGCCACCACAGACCCCAGAAACTACCGCCCCATTAGCCTGACAAGCCTGGTCTGCAAGGCTATGGAACATATCATCATGGAACTTATAAACAATGACACTGGTAATCTCCAAACTCAGGACCCCACCAAGTTCAGGTTTGTAAAAGGCAGATCATGTCTCTTAAACCTGATAGACTTCTTTGAAGTGGTCACCCAAGCCATAGATGAGGGTAAGGGGGTTCACATATAGGTGGTAGTGTACTTAACACCTAAAGTGTGATAAGAGACCTTGGGACACAGGTGGACAGTAGTCTCTCCTTTGATAATCTCATTGCCACAGTAGTCAGGAAATCCTTCTATGTGGCACACCTCATCACAAAAGGTTTCTCATCCAGGAAAAAAAGAGGTCATTGTTCCCCTCTACTTGTCACTCATTAGACCCATTATAGAGTACAATGCCACTTTTGGTATGTAGCTCATAAGACATTTACAACAACTGGAAAGGCCACAGAAATACCTCAGCCACAGAAATACCTCACAAAGAGATGCCCTACGCAGACCGTCTCAAAAAACTGCAGTTTTACTCCATTGCATATTGCCTACTCAGAGAGTATCTCTGCCTAAGACACAAAGCTATGCCAAACCCAGAGCTTTTGGACATGCTCCACTTAAAGAAATCTCAATCCCTCTGAGCTACAAGCTCTAGCGACCTAAACCTTTGTCACCACAATAAACAGAACATGCTGGAGGGACAGATTCCTGTCCCAGAGACTTCTCATACTCTGGAACAAACTGCCTATCTATATCAAGCAAAGCTCCCCATTAGCACTCTTCAAGAAAAATCTTGATGATTGGATGGGAGATAGGAAATTCACCCCGGGGATCACTTCTGTGGCTCTGCTTGACAGAGGCACAGGAAAATAATTTTCTTGGGTGGCAAAAGCCAGGGTACCTTTTGGCTAGGCTTATATAGGCCCTAGGGCCAATAACCTAGTATTTACCTATGAACCTATGGATATTAATATTTTGACTGAAGAAGATATCTGGTCTAAGAATTACCCTCAAGTATTTCAAGTAGCCAAGGACAATAGTTTATTTAGTTTATTACCCCTGTTTCCATTTGTCCTAGGTACCCTTGAAAACCCAGTTGCAGATCTGTCCTCTGTTATATCCTCTGGCCGTACACTCTATGCTCCAAATGCCATTTTTGTTAAGTGATACGTGTTGATGTTAATCTTAAGTCATATTCCTTCCAGTTGCTAATCTATGCCACACCTTCATCCATATTTGCTTTTTAGTCATACACCATTTACCCACCTCTGATGGTATGTTCTATCCAGTCAGAACCTCCACTACACATTCTCCCTTTTCTAGAATGTATACTCCTAGTACTTTGATGCTTTTGTCATGCTCCATGTTTCTCAAGCTCCTTACCATCCTGCTAATTTCCTACTATACATTGTGAACTGGTTTGGTGTTAACTTTCTCAATATGTTCTCTGGAACTAAATGTAATACTTGAGGTAGTTCATAATGACATCTTTCTCTTTTGATTCCACACCTCTGGTAATGTTTCCAAGCTTCATCAGGCTTTGCTTCTGCTTTCTTACACTGCACAGTAAGTTTTTGTTTAGGTGTTAATTAGTAGATCTTATTCTTCCTCTAGTCACTGTAAGAATAATGCAGCCAGTACATAAGTCATCTCCTGGCTCTTGTGCAGCAAAGTGCAAGTATTACACTGTTTCACACTGATCACTATCTTCCACCCCTCCTGTCACCCTGCAAGCTCTGCCATATCATGCTGGATTTCTTCACCATATCCTTGGCCATCTTTCAGTTTGGTATTTTTTCAGTGAATATATTGATCTAATTCTCTGTCCCCAAGAATAATGCATATAACAGATATGCTGAAGAGAATTAATCTCTGCAGGGGCCTTCTGTATTAACTTCACTGGCCAGGGGCTTGTCGTATAGCAGTCAGCCTAATTGCCCCCTCTGTCTGCTATCAGTTAGTCACTTTCCTGTCTATTTAATAATACTCATTTGCTAACTGGGTAGGCCAACTGGACACATGGATCCCTTTTTTTGGGGGGAACCTGGAAACAATGTCTTGTTAAGTGACTCTCCAAGAATGCTTTCAGTCATAAATACATGAGATTTCCCAGGACCTTCCTCTAATACATACACTAAGACCTTGCCAAAGTTCAAATACTCTGTAGCCAATAGGTTCCCATTTCAAGCTTTAGCAGTAACCCAATTCTGCCAGTAAGTCCAAATAGGATTTTATGTGGTCACTAGTGTACAAGACCTTCATGAAAGAATCAGCTAAGATCAATGCTGAGTAGTAGCATCCTGACTCTGTTTATCTTGGAGAAAGGGTAATAGAGGCCATTGTGATACAATTTCACCATAAGGAATGCTGAGTAGTAGCATTATGTCTCTGTTTATCTTAGAGATAGGGACATAGAGGCCATCATGATATAATTTCACCATGAGGAATGTTGAGTAGTAACATCCTGTCTCTGGTTATCTTGGAGATAGGGACAGAGGCCATTGTGATATAATTTCACCATAAGGGAGACTGCTACACTCATTTTGAAGATTTTACAATAAAAGCTGGCAAGAGGGATTACATTTGCAATAATTTATAGTAACTAGCAATATGCCTAGTAACAGAAATTAATTAGTTGCCCTCAAGGAGAGTCAGCAGATTTCACTGTACCTAACAAAAAGTGTCATGAAGTACTGTATCAGCTTGAGACATCATTCTGCAGGTTTCCCTTCATGGAATCAATAAATTGGAAAATGTCTGTATCATTATTTGCATGTGAATTGCTACGTTAAGCACAAACAGGACCCAGTTAGTAATGCAACATCATCCATAACAGCTCCCTAGGGCCACCCTCTATTTCATAGCTCCAATCAAAGAAAGCAGTTTGAGTATAGCATGTATTACCAAGTATATATCTAAATGATCAATGTGTGAACATTGCATCTAATAAAATGCAAAGAAAGTGTTACAGCCCTAGGTCCAATATAGATATAGAGGGGAACTTCAACCAGTCTCAGCAGGTCTGCCAAGTCCATGGGTAGGTTCAGTGATATGCTTAGAACAGGTAATAAGATTCATTAACATAGAAGGTTTTGAAATCTCATTATATTCTCCAGGCATAGTGATGTACCTTTCAGTTCAGTGCCTCAGCATTGTGAGATACCAAACTGGGCATCCCCCCCTCCCCCGGGATGGTGTCATCCTGGGAAACAGGCGGGTGTAGTAAAAGCAGGACTATGGAGACTGTTCATTTTTGCTACCCCAATATTTTGAAATCTTGCCCTAGTAGTCCTGTAAGTAGACCTGTGTAAAACAACTTCCTTCACTCAGTAAAGTCTGATGAAAAAGGTGGTAGAACCTGAGAGTGGTTACTAGCAAGATGCACATGGCCTTTGGTTTGATTGTCTTGTATATCTTATGATCCTATGATCACTGAGTGCTTCGCTATGTTTAACAGCAATTGTTGATATCTCAAAGTTAGGAGCAACTAAGTTTGGACTGTCTGGAATGAATGGCACCAAAATAGTTTACTGGATCTTTGTTGCCAATTTCTTGAAAAGTTTGCTCTTTTTGTTCTTGCTCAGTTTTATTGCCCATCCATTTATGAACAGTTTCATAATGCTACTTTACTGAGGTAAACTATTGCTTCAAGACATAGCATGCATGATTCTTAATCACCTTTTTGAGTATGCACTATCTTTCATTATACAATGACTGGCAATTAATATTCTAAAATGAGCATGCTGATTGGCCAGATCAACCAGCGTGCCCTTTGTAAATCCCAGACTATACCAATGGAAAAAGTCCGGTCACCCGGAGTTTTTTCCGTCCATATATTCTGTTATTCTGTCAGATTTTATTTTTACAGTTGTTTTAAAAAATAAATAAATATGTAGTCCGGACTCCGGACATACGAGAGACAGTATGGAGAAAATATGAGGAAAATCAGGTACGTTATTTAAAATTAAATACACGTACCTGATTTCCCTTGTATTTCCTCTATTCAGTCTCTCTCCTAACTGCCCCAAACTTTTTTTTTTTAATTTAAAAAAAAAAAAAAACGGAGCAACGGAGATCTTTTCTCCGTTGCTTACTTTCCCCAAGCACTGATGTACTGGGTATGCGTAGGAACACAAGTCCCAAATGCACGTGCAGTACATCAGCTAAATCAACTATGAGATGTCCAGTGGTGGAAGGACAGCATGCCACCATTATACAAAGACATTATTTAAGAAAAGTATTTTTTTCTTAAATAATTTCATTGTATAATAGCAATAACCCACGTCTGGGTGTGGATAATGCTAGATTTACCCATGGTTGGATTTGTTTGGCCACTCGGGCTTTGCCCTCATGACCAAACCATACCAACCATGGGTAAATCTAGCATTACCCACACCCAGACATGGGTTATTGCTATATTGCAACACTTTTGAAAATCTCTGCTGTTTTCTCTTCATTTCAAAAATTTTTGGTGTACAGAAGACTTACTGACTACCAAAATTGAATTACTTCAGCCACAAGCCAACAGATAATGCAAAATATAGTTTCAAATGTACTTCTCCACTCAGTGCTTAGTATTATGATGTACAATTCAGTGGAGACATGGTGTTTTGAAAAAGAAAAGTAAATTAAAAAAATTATGACAGCAACATACTTCTTTCTATAATTGCAGAAACACTGAACTGAAATATTACTCACAAAGACACTGAGAGCTGTGCTCTGTCAAACAGATCATCACATCATATGAGAATATGCTTTTTGCAAATGAAAGGTACAAAGGAGTAGAGCATTATTCCTGATGTTCCACAACTTTAAAATATTGTTTTGTCATACAAATAACAGATATGTATGACTGCCATCAAAGGAACACTTAAAGGCCAGCACTGGCATGTGTCAACAATTTTTTTCAAGGCCACCATAGGCATGCATGTTATAGGTCCACCACCCCTGATGTAGGCTTTTCTAAAAGTACAGTGTATGACATTTTCCAGTATAAATATGAGAGACTACTTTCAATTAAAAAAAATCAGAAAACAAAATGCTATAAAAACCCAGTAGCATTTTCTAAGTATAATTAAGCATTCTGCAGTGTATGGTGTAATGATGAATGTTGTTAGTGCATATGCTCCACAAGCTGGGTGTGTGATGGATGAGAAAGAAAAATTTTGGAGTGAGTTGGATGAAGTGGTGATGACTGTACCCAGGGATGAGAGAGTGGCGATTGGAGCAGATTTCAATGGGCATGTTGGTGAAGGGAACAGAGGGGATGAGGAAGTGATGGGTAGGTATGGTGTTAAGCAAAGGGATGCAGAAGGTCAGATGGTAGTGGATTATGCGAAAATGATGGATGTTGCTGTGATGAATACATATTTTAACAAGAGGGAGGAGCATAGGGTGACATACAAGAGTGGAGGAAGATGCACACATGAACCTATGGATTATATCTTATGTAGAAGGGCCAGTCTGAAGGAGATTGGAGACTGTAAATTGGTGGCAGGGGAAAGTGTAGTTAGGCAGCATAGGATGGTGGTTTGTAGGATGACATTGGTGATCAAGAAGAGGAGGATGAGTGTGAGGGCAGCACCAAGGATCAAATGGTGGAAATTGAAAAAGGGTAATTGTGAGGTGATGTTCAGGGAAGAGTTAAGACAGGCACTGGGTGGCAGTGAAGAGTTACCGAATAGCTGGGTAACTACAGCAGAGCTAGTAAGAGATATGGCTAGAAAGGTGCTTGGTGTGACATCTGGAAAGAGGAAGGAGGACAAGGAGACCTGGTGGTGGAATGAAGAAGTACAGGAGAGTATACAGAGAAAGAAGTTGGCGAAGAAGAAGTGGGATTGTCAAAGAGATGAAGAAAGTAGACAAGAGTATAAGGAGATGAGGTGCATGGCAAAGAGAGAGGTGGTGAAGGCTAAGGATAAGGCATATGAAGAGTTGTATAAAAGGTTGGACACTAAGGAGGGAGAAAAGGACCTGTACCAATTGGCTAGACAGAGGGACTGAGCTAGTAAAGATGTGCAGCAGGTAAGGGTGATAAAGGATAATGAGGGAAACATACTTACAAGTGAGGAGAGTGTGTTGAGCAGATGGAAAGAGTACTTTGAGGGGTTATGAATGAAGAGAATGAGAGGGAGAGAATGTTGGATGATGTGCGGATAGTGAATCATGAAGTGCAGTGGATTAGCAAGGAGGAAGTAAGGATAGCTATGAAGAGGATGAAGAACAGAAAGGCTGTTGGTCCAGATGACATACCTGTGGAAGCATGGAGGTGTTTAGGTGAAATGGCAGTGGAGTTTTTAACTAGATTGTTTAATGAAATTTTGCATAGTGAGAGGATGCCTGAGGAATGGAGAAAAAGTGTTTTGGTACTGATTTTTAAGAAGAAGGGTGATGTGCAGAGCTGTAGTAAATACAGAGGGATTAAACTGATCAGTCACAGCATGAAGTTATGGGAAAGAGTAGTGGAAGCTAGGTTAAGAAGGGAGGTGATGATAAGTGATCAGCAGTATGGTTTCATGCCAGGAAAGAGCACTACAGATGTGATGTTTGCTCTGACAGTGTTGATGGAGAAGTACAGAGAAGGTCAGAAGGAGTTGCATTGTGTCTTTATGGATTTAGAGAAAGAATATGACAGAGTGCTTAGAGAGGAGTTGTGGTATTGTATGAGGAAGTCGGGAGTGTCAGAGAAGTATGTAAGAGTGGTACAGGATATGTACGAGGGTAGTGCAACAGCGGTGAGGTCTGCGGTGGGAGTGACGGACGCATTTAAGGTGGAGGTGGGATTACATCAAGGATCAGCTCTGAGCCCTTTCTCATTTGCAATGGTGATGGACAGGTTGACAGACAAGATCAGACAGGAGTCCCTGTGGACTATGATGTTTGCAGATGACATTGCGATCTGTAGTGAGAGTAGGGAACAGGTGGAGGAGACCCTGGAGAGGTGGAGATATGCTCTAGAGAGAAGAGGAATGAAGATCAGCAGGACTAAGACAGAATATATGTGTGTGAATGAGAGGGAGGATGGAGGAATGGTGAGAATGCAGGGAGTAGAGGTGGCAAAGGTGGATGAGTTTAAGTACTTGGGATCAACAGTTCAGAGTAATGGTGAGTGTGGAAGAGAGGTGAAGAAGAGATTACAGGCAGGATGGAGTGGGTGGAGAAGAGTGTCAGGAGTGATTTGTGACAGATGAGTACCAGTAAGAGTGAAAGGGAAGGTATACAAGATGGTAGTGAGACCAGCTATGTTATATAGGTTGGAGACAGTGGCACTGACAAAAAGGCAGGAGTCAGAGCTAGACGTGGCAGAGTTGAAGATGTTAAGATTTGCACTGGGTGTGATGAGGATGGACAGGATTAGGAATAAGTATATTAGAGAATCAGCCCAGGTTGGAAGGTTTGGAGACAAAGCCAGAGAGGCAAGATTACGTTGGTTTGGACATGTGCTGAGGAGGGATGCAGAGTATATTGGGAAAAAGATGCTAAGGATGATGCTGCCAGGTAACAGGAAAAGAGGGAGGCCTAAGATAAGGTTTATGGATGTGGTGAGAGAGGACATGCAGTTGGTTGGTGTGACAGACCAAGATGCAGAGGACAGGAAGAAATGGAAACAGTTGATCTGCTGTGGTGACCCCTAATGGGAGCAGCTGAAAGAATAAGTGTGGATCATGCGGTATAATAGGTCTTCTAAAGATAGTGTCAGACCTTAAAAATACACCTGTATAGTTTGTTACAGTGCCCACCCTACTAGGCATTATTGCATTACTGCAAATATCATTTTGTGCATGTTGAGGCAGAAGCTCATGTATCCTTGCCTTGCAGTATATTAAATTATCAATGCTTTACGGCTAACAAATTGAACACAACATATATGAAAATTTGTCAAAAGAGGTGAAAATTGCCTTTAAGCAATTGACTGATCTAATTGCTCTGTTTTGCTATTAAATGCATGGATACATTAGAAGCAGCTGCAAATCAGTGTAAGTTCTCTCTATAATAAAGACAAAAGAAAACAGTTTCACACATCTCTGTCTTGTTTGCAGCAGCCTGAGCTCCTGACTACAAATTTTCTCTGTGTCTGTTATGTCATGCAGGTGTAGACAAATTCCTCTGCAACTTATGTGAGAAGTTAAGCTCAAAAAAGTGGGTGGTCTTTCCCTTCCTTTGTTACTAAAACAAGAAATGAAAGTTTTATGAAGTACAAGCAGTTTTCAGGTACCTTCACAGTACTGGAATCATATTGTAGGGAGAAAAGCAGCCTAAGAGTTGAGTTAAACTGTAGGAGAAAGTGACATTTTCCTTTAAAAGAAGACAGTGAGTCACACTACTTAACATGCAAGGGAAGTTTTTCCATAGGTTAGGAAGGTGTTAGCTTATTAACCTATCCTTTCATCATGTTTTATGAACCTGTTGGTAAAGATTTATGTCACTGGCTCTTGTGTGAATAGAGTCACTGGACTTAAAGTGATACAGGAGGCACAGGATAACTTAGCCTCTAATGGCATGGTAAGTGAGACAGAGACCTCCTCCCTCAAAAGTCTATAAGACACTGAATAAAGGGATAGAGATCCCAGCCTCTCATGATAACTGAAAGACTTTCGGCCTGTGATGTTTCTGGTTAGGAACCTTTCAGTTCTTTCTAATTTTTGAAATGTTTATTGTGATACATCCCAAAGGAGGCATTGTACTTGATAGCTGGTTTGATCAATGCTGGGTATAAGAGAATGATTTTCTCTGAATTGGTGCAAAGCTGAAAGATCTCCTGGCTGTGATCAGAGTTGGAATCTATTCCAAACTGCTAAGTACACTGTTTGCAACTTAATTTGCACTGTGCTGAATTTATAAATTTGCTTATTATTTATATTGGTGCTGTATTCCCATCCACCCTCCCTGTTGTTATCTTGTTCTTATAATTGGTGACTTTGCAGTTGCCCATCCACTTTACTAAAAAAAAAAAAAACTTTGCTAGAATCTCCCCGTGTTCTGACTGAGTGTGCTTCTCAGCTGATAAGTATATTTTTGACACTTTTTAACTGTTCAGAGTTGAATAAAACAATAACTGAATTTAGTTCAGAATACATTTTGAATAAATTGCATTTATTTGAACTGTATTTGCTTTAATATTGCTACACTCTGAAGTGTGCTAGCTTGCACTGCACTTGAATTGTTTTTAGTGCTGTTTTAGCTGCTTTTCTGTTAAAAAAAAACTCTAAGCCTGTTTCCTACCGTTCCTGTAACTAGTGTAGTCCAAATACAGATTTGCTGTATCCAGGACTGTATGTAAGCTTCTGAGCCCCCCAAGCCTTTCTGTGTTGGAGGGAAGTCTTCTAGCTAATCAGTGGGAGTGGTAAGCACTAGGTAACCTATCTACCACATAAGGAGTGGTTATGGCCCAGAAATTGTAGTTATTGGCCATTTGGGCAGTTTTTCCATCTCTCTCAACTTTCTGATTTAAAAGCCCGCATTTGAACTTGTTCCCCCCTTTCCTGTAACAAGTCTAGTCCAGATACAGATTCTTAGTTTTAGCACTTGAATTTGCTTATTTGTGCTCAGCACTTGTTTAGAACTTGTAAGCACTAAATAAGCTACAAATTAATACAGTACTCAACCTTCTTCATTACCTAGAAGAAACAGTTTTTGTACTTACTTTCCTCACTTGCTTAGAGAAAAACAGGTCTTGTACTCACTTTCCTCACTTATCTAGAGGAAAATAGTTTTTTACTCAGGCATGTCCAAGGGTCAGCTCCCAGTGTTCTCTCCTGTCTATCTGATGAATCTGGGTATCTTGGGGCAATGTAGCAATTGCCTCATGTACACAGACAACCCTCTCTTCCTACCACCCAACACTACAACCTGTGAGAGATGCACTTATCTAGCCAAACTTCAGTTCAGCTCTCTCCAACCAAGGCTGAACTTGACAGTCAAGAGAAGAAGGTAAACACTTGCACCACATCATCACAAAGTCCCACTAAATCTACCCCACCAAAATCCACACATAGAAACACAAAAATATTCACGGAGGCTCTCAATAATAATCTGCTCAAGCAACAGAGACCTCCAAAGCAGAAACGCAAGGAACCTCCACCCCCCAACACAACCCAAATGACACATAGCCCACAGACTCAGTGTGCCACTCAACCACAGTCCATAAGGCAAACAAAGTACCCAACACACTAGTCATAGGTGACTCTATAGTCAGGCACACTGATGTCCCACTCATCAGGCTAAACAAGGAGAAGGTTACTGAGAGCTGCCTGTTGGGTGCCAGGATCTGCCATGTAACCCACATACTCAGGTCACTCCACAACAAGTACAAATATGACTCTGTCTTTGTCCATGTTGGTGTGAACGACCTGAGATGTACCTCCCTGGACTACATGAAAAGAGACATGGAAGAGGTCTCTGATCTTGTAGCCCTGGCAGGTATGACCCTAGCCCTGAGTAGCATTCTGCCATTGCCCAGAATGATACCGCAGTACAAGGACAAAATGATTGACTTCAACAATTGGCTAAGCTTCTGGTGTCATTCTAAGGGGATCCAGTATCTGTCTGCCTGGGACGACATGGTCGACAGACCATGATGCTTTGCCAGAGATGGACTGCACCTGTCACCCCTGGGATTCTGGACACTGGCTAAGGCTCTTGCTACCCTTATAGTGCCTTTTTTAGGCAAGGTTCAAATGACAAATTCACTACCGTAACAGGAAGAGGCAAGCAAAAACTGAGAGTGATGCTACTTAATGCTAGAAATCTAAATCTCAAAATGCACTCACTCGAGGCACTCCTTAAAATGGAGAACATCGATATCTGTGCAGTGACTGATACCTGGTTCAGGGCTCCAGAAAGCACCCCTGCACTACCAGGCTATAACTCATACCACACTTTTCGGCCATGTAACCTGGACCGGAACACCAAAGACGGAGGTGTGTCCATATTCATTAATGATATCCACACATCCAGGCTAGTTGCTTAGCATAATACAGCCAAGGTTATCCAAATGCAACTAACTCTGGGCAAAACTGCAATCCAAATTGTAGCTTGCTACAGATCCCCCACCATGCCCCAGGATTCCCACTCCTCTTTTCTTGATATACTGGAAAATATTAGAGTTCAACCAAACACCCTAATAATGGGTGATTTCAACTACCCCACCATTAACTGGGAAAACTACTCATGTACCAATTCCTTTGCTCAACGCTTTCTGGAACTCATAAATTCCAATGCTCTGGATCAACTTATCCACTCCCCCACCAGGGGCAACAGTATCCTAGACCTAGTCATTACTAACATGAGTGACCAGTGTTCCACACCTGCAGTCAACTCCTCATTGGTCTCATCCGACCATAAGCTAATCACCCTAGATATCCACATACCGCCCCCACCCCCCATTAAGAAAACCATGGTAAAATATTTCTCCAAAGCCAATTTCATGCTTCTTAAGACAGAAGTTGCGAACTTCATGACACCCATGCAGATGGACAATAGTTATGACTGCTGAATCTTACACAAATGCACTCTATAAGCACTTACACGAGTGCATGGATCGTGCTATCCCAAATAGAACCAAGACGCTATCCTCCAAAAAAAGAAGCCAATCTGGTGGTCCCCTGCCATAAACAAACTGTACAACAGAAGGAAGAAACTGTTACAAAAGAGATTAAAATCCCATGACTGGAGGAGCTCCCTGGTCAGCCTCAGTAAGAAGCTGAGATCCCTTATAAGATCCTCCAAAACTAGCTACTAAAACAAAATTGTCACTGATTCTAAGGACAACCACAAAGCATTCTATAGCTATGTCAAGAATCTCAATGGCAACACCCAGATCTGCTCTGAGTTTCTGCACAACGGCACAAAAATTACAAAACTAACTGATATTGCCAACATCCTGGCAGATAGGTTCAGTGCTAACTTTACTCCCCTTCACCCCCTAAAGGGCCCATATCTATACAGAAAGAATGCAGAGTACCTGTAATCACAACTACGCAGGTAAAAGCTGCACTCTCTAAAGCCAAAAACACAGCATCCATGGGACCGGACAACATCCCAGGCTGTGTTTTACATGAACATCAGAACGAACTGGCTCCCCACCTAAGCACCATGTTCAATCATAGCTTCACATCAGGCTTTTTGCCCACTGAATGGTGCACAGCAACACCTATCTCACTCCACAAAGAGGGAGCCACCACTGATCCCGGGAACTATCTCCCTATTAGCTTGACGAGCCTGATCTGCAAGGCCATAGAACGTATCATCATGGAACTCATAAACAAAGATATTGGTAACCTCCAAACTCTGGACCCCACCCAGTTCGGGTTTGTGAAAGCCAGATCATGCCTCCTGAACCTAATCAACTTCTTTGAGGCAGTCACCAGAGACACAGACAAGGGTAAGGTGGTTCACACAGCCTATCTTGACCTCGCCAAGGCTTTTGACACCATCCCCATTCTAGAATTATAGCTAAACTCACTAAACTAGGTATAAATCCCTATGTCACAAGATGAGCTGCCAACTGGCTCACTGACAGAACCCACATTGTAAAAGTTGCAGACTCCAAATCTGACTTCAAACCAGTGACAAGTGGAGTACCACAGGGTTCAGTCCTGGGACCTCTCCTGTTTGGTATCTACTTCTCTGAAGTACAGACTAACACAGAAGGCCTCTGGCTAACAAAGTTCGCAGATAACTGCAAACTAGGAGCCATACTCAAGTCCCCAAATGATGTGGACATCCTACAGAAGGGCCTCACTGAGACAGATGCCTGGTGTAAGAGCCATGGCCTCAAGCTCAATGCTTGAAAATGCATTGTCATCCTCTTTGGTAAAAACTCTGTACCTTTGAACTACCACATAGGCAGCAGTCTACTTAACACCAAATGTGTGATGAGACCTTGGGACCCAGGTGGACAGTAGTCTCTCCTTTGATAATCACATTGCCACAGTAGTCAGGAAGTCCTTCTACGTGGCACACCTCATCACAAAAGGGTTCTCATCCAAGAAAAAAGAGGTTATTGTTTCCTTCTACTTGACACTCATTAGACCCATTATAGAGTACAATGCCCTTTTTGGAATGTACCTCACAAGACATCTGCAGTAGCTGGAAAGGCCACAGAAATACCTCACAAAGAGGATTACTGGCCTCAAACAGATGCCCTACAATGATCGTGTCAAAAAACTCCAGCTTTACTCCATAGCATATCACCTACTCCGAGGCGGTCTCTGCCTAACATATAAAGCTATGTCAAACCCAGAGCTGTTGGACATGTTACACCTAAAGAAATCCCAGTCCCTCCAAGCTACATGTTCTAGGGAGCTAAACTTTGTCACCACAATAAACAGGACATGCTGGAGGGATAGATTCCTTTCCCAGAGACTTCCCATACCCTGGAACAAGCTATCCATCTATGTCAAGCAAAGTTCCTCATTAGCACTCTTCAAGAAAAATCTTGATGAGTGGATGGGAAATAGGAAATACACCCCAGGGATCATTTCTGTGGCTTTGCTCGACAGTGGCACAGGAAAATAACTTTCTTGGGTGGCGTAAGCCAGGGAACCTTGTTGGCTAGGCTTACTTACGCCCTTGGGCTGATAGCCTAGTACCTACCTATGAACCTATAAACCTATGATTACCTTTTTTAGACCTCAATGATATTTCTTTGGCAACAAGTTGTGTTAAATAAAGTAATTTCCTGACACAATGTCACATGATAGTCAAAAAAAGAGGGAATCATCATCCCAGGTTCCTGAGTGCATTTTCATTTTGTGGTAGTATATGGTCTCTATGGTATGAGGAGATGTTATCTACAAAAACTGATGATGTTATACGTTTTACTATTTATTTTGAGCCCATTTTTAGCACACCAGGAATTTACTAGAATGAGTTTATTCTGGATGGTTTGGGTGGCAGAAGGTGATTTAACAACAACCCCCAGTTTGCAGTCGCAAGCTTTGTTAGCCAGAGGTTATAGTTCTCTGCTTTGAGATCTGAGAAATAAAGGCCAATTAAGAAGTTCTAGCACAGAGCCTTAAAGACACTGCTGATTACTTTCACAGTTGCAGATGAGGTACCTGCATTTCACTCTGTTTGGTTTCATTTCTTCAGCTAATTTGCTATCCATGTTAGCAATTTAACTTCTGCATAATACCAGCAAGCTGAATGGTGTAGAAGGCCTTGGTCAGGTCAAGGTATTCTGTGTATACTGCATAGCTAGAACCTCCATAACCTTTTCAAAGACATTTACCAAATTCAGTAGACAAGATCTACCCTTCACTAAGCCAAACTGTTGGGGGGGGGGTGAAGATTAATAGTATTCTTGATATTGTATGAGATCAGTTATAATATATTCCATGGTTTTGCAGATGGGGCCTGTAAGAATGATATGTCTGTAATTACCTGGGTTGGTAGTAAGGCCAATCGTATGAAGGGGCATCACCACTGCAGTCCACTACTCATCAGGGATGAAACCAGTAGCTAAACGTAAGTTAAACAGTTTAAGGACTGGGTCTACAAGGCCATGTTTAACACTGTTAATAAATCAACCAGGTATATTGTCAAGTCACACGGAGGTCCTATGTTTGATCTTGGTTAGCACATTCAGTAAAGGATATTTAGAGATAATCGGGAGAGTATGAAATTCAGGTATTTCAGGGCTTTGTATAGAGATCTTAGGGGTGAAGTTGACAATGAATTTGTTTGCAAGGATGTTGGTAATGTCCACTGGGTCAGAATAGGAGGTGTAACTTTGAGAAAGTTCAGAGCAATGTAGGGTATTGTGTAGGATTGTTATTTATCTTTGGCTTTAGATGCCAGCATTAGTTCATGGATTCCTTTAGTGAACCGGGTAGTGCTTTCATTTCTTTGTAATGCTTTTGATATTTTCCTTGAGAAGTGGGGTTTTGGATCGGTTGTATAATTGATGAGTATCTTTCTTTTCCTGTAAAGTTTGTTTATGGTACCGGGCCAAAGCAGTGTTTTATTTTTGAATTTCCCATGATAGCTGGTTCTGGTAGGGTGATACCTCTCAACCATCCAAATTTTTGCAGAATGTTTAGATTTTTGCCTGATATTTATGGTCTGTTCCTCATAAAATCTGAGGTTTTCTGGAAAGATCACCGGAGACTGAAGTTACTAGATAATGATATACATTTGAGTTTCAGACTTCCTAAGTTTATAAGAGCAATATTTAAAATCTGTCCCTATTTTTGGGCCTTTGTCCCCTTATTATTTTAGGCTTTGTTTAGATTTCTTGTGCTAAGAGGTTAAAAGATATGGTAGGAACTCTTAGCTCTATGCATGTTTCTAAAAGGGTATAGAATTTCTTAGTGAAGCTTGCTATTGTATCAGTGTCATGAGTGGTACAGTCATAAGTGAATTTTGATATTATATCATATAGCAAGTCAAGGCTGACATAACTGTAGTCCTTAAATTTATTGGTGTTTGCTGTAGGAATTTAGGGAGTTTAAAGGAGAAGGTCCCGAGTTTGTAGTCAGACTTCAATGTGGAAAACAGGTGGCTGCATTTGTAAGAACCGGGTCAAGAATGCTGTGTCCTGTAGTAGGTTAATTTACCAACTGCTCAGGGAAATTTTTATTTATAAAGTCTATGAATTTGTAGACATATTTTGCATTGAAGGTATAGGTGCACTAGTTTATTAAGGTCATCCCTAATAATGATATTTTTCCTAATAGGAAGATCATGTAGAATATTGTATAATTTTGTGTGGACATCGGGGACAAAAAGTGTTCTGTTACAACCTACTAATTGATAATCAGTCCTATCTAGTGATGTGTAATTTAATACATTCAGTTTATGAGTCTCTAGAGATCTGTCTGAATGTAACATGTTCCTTGATACGTGTGGAAACTCTACCACAGTTATTATCATGGCTAATGACATGAAAAGTGCAAAACCTAAGTATAGGGGGTACTGTCTTTACATTTAAACCAAGTCAAGCTACACAGACATGGATGTTCTCCAAATGCTGGAGTGCTTGAAGGTTAAGAAATGTATTGTTTAAACTTCTGGCACTGAAAAAAGCTAGTCTAAGGTGATCCAATTTGTGGATTATGTTAGTTGCGTTTGAATGGTTATCAGTGGGATTGTGCTTTAAAAATGTACTAGGAGGATAGCAAATGGTTTAGCCAGAATGCAGACGCCTTTGAAGGTGCAGCTGCTTCTTAGCAGAACCAGCTGGACTGTCAGGTATCTCATACATGTAGACATATACTGGATCCTCAGGAATGACACCAGCTTGTTAACCAATTATTGAAACAAATTATCTTTTCTTTACATCTAGGCATCATTTGAGGTGAAAGAAGGATTCTGGTCAGTTTAAGTGTCCTACTTGCGTTTGTAGCATATATGAACATTTCTGACAAGCATGCCTGAATGTTGTCCACTATCTTTTAATGTGGTATATATAAATGTCAACTTAAAACTAAGATATATGTGTGTTTTGGTATGTGTTATGTATCTGTACTGCATTAAAAGATACTGGGTCCATAAGAACTTTACTGAAGACACACTTATTTTTCAGCCATCCCTAGTGCTATTCAATTTACTGTGCACTTTTAGTAATGCAGATGCTATTACAGTACTGTACTAGCATTCAAATATATTAATGGGACACTGATTGCCGAATACACATAATTAAGATATTCTTTGTAGTATTAATGGCATAAATTACCTTTTTGTTTAGGGGCACAGCACATAGTCATGGTTCCTGTTGGTATTCACATCCAGAGACTTTCTCTGTGCCCCTGCAAATCTACATGACCTTTAGTGCCTAATGAACTTTTTGCAATCCAATCCCATGTTTAAATATGGGTGACTAGGAGCTGTAGAGGTGTGAACTGCAGATCCTCCTTCAGGCCCATTCATTTCCAGTATAGCAAGCCTTCCTGGTGCTTTGTTCCACATTTCTTAAAATAATCTTTACAACGCAAGAAATGAGAACAAGGAGCGAAGAACTACAGAGACTGGTTATACTGGAAAAAGATTAAGCTGTTGTGGGGGGTATGGTGCCAGGGAATGCTTATGATGCTGGAGATGAGCTGCTGAAGAGGGAAGAGAGCAGTACTTGAGGATACGTCACTGCAACCAGGGCAAGGAGACTCATTGTAATATATGTCAGCACTCAGTCTGTAGTTACTGCATGTGTGCTAGTCAGTATTTGTGCGAGTCTGTTAGCTACTTGAATTTGAAACTGCTTGAATGTGTGTGTATGTGTGTACATGTGTGTGTGTGTGTGTGTGTGTGTGTGTGTGTGTGTGCCTCTGTGTGTGTGTGTGTGTGTGTGTGTGTGTGTGTGTGTGTGTGTGTGTGTGTGTGTGTGTGTGTGTGTGTGTGTGTGTGTGTGTGTGTGTGTGTGTGTGTGTGTGTGTGTGCCTCTGTGTGTGTGTGTGTGTGTGTGTGTGTGTGTGTGTGTGTGTGTGTGTGTGTAAGAAGAATATTATTTTTTCCTGTGCAGTTTCTAGTAACTCAAACAGCTTTACACATTAGTGTGTATGCCATGTCTGAATGAGTGTGAGGGTACAGAGGCTATGCTCTCGTTTAGTAAACTATTACTTGGTTGATTTGTTTCTAGATCTTGCCTACCACCACAGGTCTTGGTTCTGCCATAATGATTTTCAGTATCCCACTGCTTAACATCTTCAAAAGCATCAAAAACATGGATGCAAAGAGAATAGCTGACCTCAGCAAGAGAGTAGCCAGCAGTCTGTAAATCTTTGTTCCAAAATAACAGCAATCACTTAAACTTCGAGAATTCAGGAACAGTTAATAGCAGTCCAAAATGTCAGAAGTACATACTTAGTTTTACAAAATAATAAAAATCAAGTAGACGTGGTCACAGGAAACACATTTTTATTCAGTCATGACAACCACCTCCATCCACAAACTAGAGTTCATCAGATCATCTTTCTCTGTCATCTTCTGACTAACTTTACATACCATAAGTCTTGATTTATGCGAGAAAATAAAATGCAGTAGTTTACATGGTTCTCAACTGTCAATGTACCTGTAAATAAAGTGCAGTTGTATAACCTAAACAATTAGGAACACGTGGGACACTCCTATAAAAGGGAGGAGAAGGGCTAACAGGAAGAAGGAAAAAGCCTTGAATACATACTAAGATGTTAGTAAACAAACAAAACTGTTTTTAATAACTATATACAAAAGGGACAATGGACCACACCCCGGCAACATATCATGAAGAACAACAGAGAAAAAGGGTGTTGGGAGGAGCTATAGCTATCGCAACAGTGATGCATTAGTACAGCTGTTATGGTATGTTTACTTACATAACCATACTATGTTTAAAATGATCACCATTGTAATAGCCTATATGAGTAGATTACCATAGTTTAGATAGGTGTAGTAAAACAGGGAGGAGACCAGTGATGAAGACTCCAAGAGCCCCCAGAGAATAGTCCTAACAAAGACAGTTCTGGACCTGGAAAAATAATCCATTTTGTAATGCTTTGTAAAAGTATATACTGAGGACCAAGTTGCTGCCTCTACAATGCTTCTAGAGATTAGCCTTTGAATGAGTTGTAACTCTGCCTGTAAGTGACTTTTTGTAGTGAGTGTAAAAAGAATTAGTAGCTTTGACACTGGTTGCCCTTCATAGGGTCAAACTGATGGCTAGCTTTACTGAAAGACTGAGATTTGCCTAGGTACTATCTGAAGTGCCTGTGTACACCTACAGAGTGAATAATCTGTTCTCCCCAGTTTCTAGGTTAAGGAAAAAAACTGGAAGGTTAATTGTCTGACTTAAAGTAAAGTTTGAAAGTAAATTAGGCATAAAGATAGGCCTTATAGATTCATAGATTGTTACTAGGCTAACAATCTGGGGGGGCCTTAACCAAGTTTTCCTGAAATAATAATTATGTCCTGTATCCATATAGGACATCGAGTGCCAGACATTTATAAGCTACCTCTGTCCATAAGAGACATGGATGTCAGGCCTGGTATAAATTTCCTATTCTGCATCCATTGGTCTAGCTTGTGCTTAAATTGGGTAATAGACAAACTCAGATGGTGACTGTCCTCTTTTTGCAGGTGGCCTCACCTATTTTGACCTTGTGGGTTCTATCAGTGAATCTGTTAGCTATCCAGTGGGTGATAAAAGGGTTTACACCTAGTTTAGTGAGCTTGTTTATAATGCTTAAGTGTAGTATTGTATCAAAAGCCTTGGCCAGGTTGAAGTAAGCTGTGTGCACAGTCTTGCCCTCATCCATTGCTTTGGTAATCCTCTCAAAAAAGTCCACCAGATTTAATAGACATGACCTTCCTTTAACAAAGCTGGACTGTGATGGTTCTAGAGTTTACAGGTTACCTATGTCCTCATTTATCATGTCCATGATTCTTTCCATGGCCTTACATATGAGGCTGGCCAGACTTATGAGCCTGTAGTTACCAAGATCAGTGGTTGGATCTCCTTTCTGCATGGGAATGACCGTAGCCATCTTCTACTCCTTTACCACAAAACCTGACTGTAGGCTCAATTGGAAAGTGATTTAGGCTCCAATTGGAAAGTGATTCAAGTGGATCAGAGAGGTCATGATTCATGCTATTAAGGAAGCATCCCAGGATGTTATCAAGCCGCACTGATGCAATGCTTTTGACCTTGGAAAGTGCATTGAAGAGCTGTTACCTAGTAATGGTTGGGGGGATTGTGGTATGTAGTACTTCCTTTGGACTATTTGGGGGAGTGGGGGAAGAAATTTGAGCTGAACTTGCCAGCCAAAAGGTTGGCAATGGCTTCTAGTTCAGTATGGGTGATGCCATTTACAATAATTTCTAAGCATTTATACATATTTCCCTTGAGGTTACGGATATAGTTTTAGAAAGGTTTGTGGTTGTCCTTTTGCTATTTTTTCTTCAACTTTAACCTTTGAAGTATTAATTAACCCTCTTAGCTGTCTGTTTAGATTGGTCAGGGGGTTTTAGTATGTTGGGATTTGTTCCTTCAAAGCTTGTCCAAGATTTTTTTTGTTGCTTAACCTATTGATATTGTGATTCCACCAGGGTGGCTTGTCTTTTGAATTTTTCTTACTCTTAATATGAGTGGGCACAGCTTTTTCTATACAGCTATCATTATGTTTTTACAGAGATTTTGCAAACAGTTCAACATATGCATATGGTGTTTACTGGGTTTAGGGGTGCTTGGAATTTAGCCAAGGTGTTGTTTAGTAGAGAAGTTAGCTTTGGAATAGTTCCTAAACGTTTTTGATTTTGCTCGGTTTTCAGATTTAACTTTTATTTCAATAATTACTACCTTATGGTCAGATCTGATAAGCGAGGACATTACACTGGGTGAGGAACATCACCCCCCATATTTATGAGTACAAGATCAAGGATGCTTGTGTTCTAGGTAGGAGAATGAACCAACTGTTCCAGGATGTTGGTGTTAGGAATCACTGGTCTTGTGCATTAGAAGTGGTAAAGGTTTCCCAATCTGTAGTGGGGTAGTTGAGATTCCCCCCATGAAGATCATATTAGGTTGAACAGTGAGGGACTCTAGTACATTGAGAAGGTAGTATGGGTTTCCTGGAACATGGAGGGGGACCTATAGGTTTCAAGGATATGGTGCGAGACCCTGTTTATTTTGAGATTCAGTGGGTCATACACTTTCAGTCTGGACATGAAGTTGTTTTTAATATAGACTAAGACTCCTCGAACTTTAGTTCCCTCCTGTGCAGTAGCTGGTCTAAAGGTGTGAAAGGCATTATAACCTTGTACTGCTGGGGTACTCACTGTGACTTTTAACCATGTCTCCACTACTACATAGATATCTACACTCTTCAGGGAGAGGAAATCTTGCAGGGAGTGGATTTTTTTCTTAAGACTTCTATCATTAAGCAGTGCCACTTTCAGATATTTCTTCACAAGTTCACTTAAGTCAGGAGGTTCATCAGTCTGGCATTGCCAAACAAAAGGCACTATGGGGTGTTAAAGGTTTTTAAAATAAAATAAAAAATGCATAAACGAGGTGGCTAAAAGCAGAAGATATCATTTAATAACAGGTTAGCGCTTTCACAACAATGCTTCTTCAGACCATATACAGACTACTTACTACATCCTTCTATATATATGTGCAATCAATTCGTCAATTAAGCAATAATGTAATATGATCAAGATCTTAAAGTCAACTCACATCTTTTGTCATAAATAAACACACACACACACACACACACACACACACACACACATATATATATATATATATATATATATATATATATATATATATATATATATATATATATGGATTCCTATTACAAGAACGAAAGTTCACTACTTCGAACTTGTAATAGGAAGCCTCACTTCTGGAAAAGTTCACTTTAACGAAAGTGAACTTTTGCATAAGTGCACTTCACCGAAAACACCGCAGCACAGTGGAGGACATAAAAACAAGCTATGTCCTCCACTATGGTGCGATAGTCATGGACCTTAGGGTTAGAGCACGGGTTAGGGTAAGGGGATAGTTAGTAAAGCTATCCCCTTACTCTAACCCATGCCCTAACCCTAAGGTTCGTGACTATCGCACCATTGTGGAGGACATTGCTATGTCCTTCATTGCACTGCAGTTGTCACGGACCTTAGGGTTAGGGCACGGGGTCATGGTACGGGCTATCTCCTTACTATGACCTGTGCCCTAACCCTAAGATCCATAAGTACTGCATGGAAATTCAGTACAACATCCGTTCGTTGTACTGAACTTCGCGTAAGTGCACTTTCGATTAAGTGTACTTTTGCTGCAGTGAGCATTCCATGCACTATTTCGAATTAGTGAAAATTCGATCTAGTGTATGGAACCCATGTGTATATATATATATATATATATATATATATATATATAGACTCAAGAAACTGATTTATAAAATCCTAATTATACATACACACACACACACACACACACACATATATATATATATATATATATATATATATATATTCAAACAATTAATGCACAAAAAACAAACAAATAAAAAACTTACAACTATACAGTTCATATGCAAATATAAAAAATTCATTTTAATGGTCTAGCTTTTAAATGAGACTTAATAGATACCCTATCATTGAGACCAGGGAATCTATCTGCTTCCAGTTCTAATATCCACTTTAATTCATGTTGTTCTGTCAAATTTTTCAGATCCCCTAATCTTGGGCTTGGTCTTAAACATTCTATCACTCTAAAACTGAATCTATGTGTATAATTAAACATGGCTGAGTGCTTAGCAAGTGTGCTCCTTTCTACATCTCGATTTCTAATTGCTGCTAGATGTTCCCTAACCTGTTCCCTAAACATCCTATTGGTCATGCCAACATAAAACGAGCTACAAGAATTACAGGTGGCTAAATAAATTATATTTTTTGTTGCACAGTTAGCTGATACTTTAAATTTATATTCCCTATTAGTCTTAGGGACTTTGTTGTTTAATACTAATACTTCACAAATATTACAACAGCCATATTTCTGCAACCCTTTTATTTCTATCTCATTAAACTTGTTGGTATGGCACAACAGTCTTCTCAAATTCTTTTTATTCTTACAACTGAATCATGGTTTAATATTAATCACTTGATTTATCTCTGTATCAGCTTGTAATACAAACCAATTTTTATTAATAATCCATCTAACACAATCCACATTATTAGAATATTCCAATATTATTTTTACTTCATTCTTGTTATGTTTTATTCTGGATGTATTTTCTTGATTTAATCTTTGACCATGCATATAGGATTGTGCCCTATCACCTCTCAGGTTTTGTATTTCTTGTATGCCCTGGTGTATTTCCCTATTACCATACTCACATTCTATTAATTTTTCACCAAACTTAGTGATATCTTCTCTAAATTTAACTTCTTCATTATCCAATCTTGACATACGCATAGATTGTTCTTTAATAATGTTTTTATATATGTGGGAAGGATGCATGCTATCCCTATATAGTATATTGTTTTTACGACATGATTTCCTATGCAGTTCTGTCAAAAAATACCCATTCACATTCTTCTTTATAGTTATATCAAGAAATTATACCTGTGTGCTTGAAATGATATAGGTGAATCTTAAAAAATCAGTAGTATTATTTATATATGACACAAACTAATGTAACAACTCTATACATCCTGTCCAAATTAACACCAGGTCATCCACAAATCTTTTATATAGGAAAATGCGTTCAGAGTACTCTCTATGGTTCAAAACAAATTTCTCTTCCCAATATGCTAAAACTATATTGGCGTAGCTATTGGCACACGAAGTGCCCATTGCTATGCCAAGTAGCTGCAAATAATAAGTGTCTTTGAACAAAAAATCATTATTATCTAATACTATCTCTAACAACATACATATGAAATCAGTTTTGTCCTGTCCATACATATGACTTGAAGCTAAGTGGATATTTACAGCTTCTATACCATAAAGATGTGGTATGACTGTAAATTGGGAATTCACATCAAGGGCTACAAGATAACTCCACATTAATTTTTCATTATTACCTGCCACTGCTGTATGTAGGTCATGAATCATCTGTTTGGTATCACATATTACATTTGCAGACTTCATTAATACTGGTCTTAAATTCTTCTCAACATAAATTGAAATAGGTTGAGTTACCCATCCTTGGCCTGCTACTATAGGCCTTAAAGGCAGCTGTAAGATATGTTTATGTACTTTAGGTTGGCCTTGGATTATTGGTATTAAAGGATACATTACTACAAAATAATCAAGTAATTCTTTGGTGATAATGTTGCTAAGATAACAGTCATTGAGAGATTTGTAAATATGTTCACATAGATGTTCTATATGCATCAAAGAAATCTTACTATACACTTCTTGATCATTCAGCATGGAAAACATTTCTTCATTATATTTAACTGTATCATATATAACTATACTGCCCCCTTTATCAGCAGGATGAATAGTGATAGTAGAGTCATTAATCAAATCATTAAGTGCTTCTTTTTCACTGCTATTTAAAATTACAAAATCTCTTACAACTTGTTCTACTCCTACAGGCAACAGCTTCCCTTAATTCCACTTCACAAACATTGCAAAATGTCTCTAATGAAGCGTTCAACTCTGGGTTGAATGTACTAGGTTTTTTAAAAGTATTATGTAACCTTTCAGAATCTTTAAACATTGTTTTAAGCATTATATTATGTGCAAATACTCTACTGTCCAAGATAGTGTTTGCTAAGTCCATACCTGTAGCTGGTATAAATGGTAGTCCTTGTTGCAACAAACTCATTTGATTTCTTGTTAAATTTTTGTTTGATAAATTATAAATTAGTGATCGTTCAACGGCCGTTGCTCCCACATCTTTTTTATACTGTGATTTGTGTCTCGTTCTTGCGATGGTAACCTCTGTTTCCTTCCCTCCTTGCAGTGAGGTTCGCAGTGGCATCATTGTTAGTTGGAATCTTTATCTATGTTAAAGGTCTTTCCCAATATCCAAAAGCTTAAAGGGGATAAGTGCAGACCATCACTGGCAAAGCAGCGTGGTCTGTCAACCATATCCTCCTCTGAGGCCATCAAATATTGCACCCCCCCTGGACCGACACCAGAAGCTAAGCCAGTTGTTAAAATTAATTATTTTCTGTTGGTAACATGGCATCGTCCTTGCAGAAGGTAGTATGCTGCTCAGGGCTAGACTCATACCTGCCTGAGACACAAACAACAAGCTCAATCATATCTTGCTTTATATAGTCAAGGGGGGTATGTCTCAGGTCATTAACACTCATATGGACTATAATAGACTCATACTGGTACCTGTGGTTCAGTGACCTGACTGCCTTTGTGACTTGACAGATCCTAGATCCCGAAAGGCAGCTAATCGTAACTATTTCCTTACTTAGTCTGGTGAGGGGACATCAGTGTGCCTCACCAATGACCAGGAAATTTGATTGTGTGTTGGTTTGCCTTAAGGGCTTAGCAGTAGAGGCACTGGTTACAGTGTTACTATGTGTAACTGTGGGTGGTGTTGTAACAGAGTGTTTACGTGATGATTGCGGACCTTTTTATGATTGTGCTATGCAGGACATCTTAGTGTTTTACAAAGGTTACCTGTAAGTGTGTCAGCATAAGTAGTTTTATGTGTAGGATCTTTACCCTGTGCAGTAGATGCGGTGCATGTGTCATTGACAACCTCTCAAAGAAACCATGTTCACAAATAAGCCATGTCCTTGTAGTGCTTGTAACTCAGATACCCTCCCAGCAAATGTCACAGCAATGAGTAAAACCCTCTTCCATGTTAAAAACCTCCAATCAGCCTGATGAGCTGGTTCCCATGGAAACTGCAGAAGCTTTTCAAGCAGAAAATTGAGATCCCAAGTATCTTGGGTGGATATGCAAAATCCCTTTCAAAAATTGTTTTACTTAAGAATTGTTGGGGGGGGGGGACAATGGCAGATATGCTGCAATGGATGACGAATGTACCTTTATAGAAGAGCATGACAAACCAATGGACAGTAACTCACACAAATGATCAAGAACCAGATGCATCCAGGCCAGACAAGGATCTTGGCTATTAGAAAATCACAAACTAGAAAATCTTTTCCACTTACCCATAAATTATTTTCTAGTAGTAGTTTTCCTCACCTCCTTAAGTATGTTCTCAGAGAAAAAATGCCTAAAAGACATTAATTGTATCATTCACATAGTTAGTTGAAATATTTTCAAATCAGGATGTATCAAACTCTCCCTGTCTTATGTGAATAAGTCTGTTTTATGGGGAAGCTTGTAGTATTTGCCCTTGGCCAGACTGAAAAGAAAGGAACACTGCTGTTACATTGGCCAAAAGTGGGTCACCTCTACAATTATTGGAGAGTCATATTGGATTTTAAGAAGCACTCTGGTAATCAGTGGAAAGAGTGGAAAGGCATACAGTAGCATTCCCATCCATTGGAGTGAAAAGGCACCTGTCTTCCTGACTTTCCTACAGGAGAGTAAACAAGGAGTAAAGCGAATATATTTGAGGTGTTCTCCACAGGAAGATCAGTTATTCGAAGACCCCAGGATAAAGTTTCTATGCATGGGAGCCTATATTGATCCTGCTGAGCTTCTCTGCATTAGCATTTTGCTCTGACAGAAGGTATGAAGCCTGAATAGTCAGATTCACCTGAAGTGTTACCTCCCAGGCTTTCAGAGAGTAAGATCTGGTATCCATTTGTTTGTTTATATTGCACATAACTGTTGCACTGTCAGTGTACACTAGCAATGGTCCTGAGGACCGGTGATGATTCAAGGCCTTCAAAGCATTGATAATGGACGTCTCGCTGACATTTCTATGCTTTTGTTTGTCTGTCTGTCTGTCTGTCTACAGGATCCCAGAGGGATTGCATTTTTACCCATTTCCCACCATTCTCCATGCTACATATGAAGTGTCTATTGTGATTGACTGGAGTTGGGGTGAAAGAGAAAACTGAAGACCTGGATTGCTAGCTGTCTGATCTGCAAACCATCCAATCTCCCTCTTCACAAATCACAGAACTGGAATCTGAAAAGTCAGAGGAAGGAGATGTTGAGTTCAGCCTAATATAATTTAAAGTACTAATGTATTTTCTTCATGTGTAGTCTGGCAAAGGGTATCGTGATAGCTATTGATGCCATGTATCCCAGAATCCAGAGAAACTCCATTGCAGATGCTTGGCTTAGATTGGAGAAACTCAGGAATAATTGTTGGAACATTTCCACTCTGACTGGAGGGAGAAAAACATTTTTCTTGATCAAGTCCAGCAAACATTCCAGGAATTCCATTTTGTGTGAAGAAATGAGAGAAGACTTGTGTGTTATGCTATGAACACCTGCATTGCTTACTTGCACAAGATGGTAGAGTTCATCTGATCAGTCATTCAAGCTGCTGACATAAGCAATTCATAGTCATAATATTGTATTTTACTGAACTCAATTCACATCACACTTTTACTCGTACATTATTAATTTATAATAGTGCTACACTTATACATAAATAGGGGGTCAAAGGCTTAAAACATGTGCAAAACAGAAGACAGAGTTCATTGTCATGCTACTCTGATGTACCACTTGCTTTGCTGAAATAGACTGAACTGCACTTTTCAGGCTTAATATGATAAGATTAATAGAAACAGAGATGAATTAACTGGTCTGTGCTGGTATGGACTGGTGCACTGTCATCACGTTTTAGTTGACTGTTCTTAGCTGGCGTTTAAAAGTTGGCATCCCACAATTCCATTGGAGTGGGTGGGTTTACATAATTATGTATGCAAATTTTATGTTAATCAGCATACGGATTTGTACCTATGTTTTAGGGCCTTTGTCCAGATTTTTGATGTTTCCAGGTTGAGAGGTATGCTACCCAGGCATCCTTTAATTCAGTTGAAACCTGGCTCTCTAACAACCTACTAATACTAAATGCAAACAACACAGAACTCCTACTCTTCTTACCTAAAAATCTTAAGCACCTTAAACCTACCTACTCTATACTGTCTCTCAACAACACTCCTATCAAAGCTGAATCCAATACTAAACTCTTAAGTTGGTCATCTATTATGACACCTAAGTTCAACTTACATGTTAATAACTGTATCTGCAAGACTCATCTAAAATTGGGCCTCTACAGAAATAAAAGTTTCTCAGTAACAAAGCAAAACTAACCCTCTCTCATGCCTACCTCCTACCTAGTATATTGTACAGCTCTCAAATTCTTGCTAATCCCAACTCATCTCTCCTCACCAAACCTGAATCAACCTATAACACAGTAGCTAGATTCGCACACCAGACATATAAATCCCATCACTGCCGCTCTCTAAAACACCTTAGCTGGCTAGAACTACCCCGCCAGCTCCTCCTCTCTCAGCTCCAAATCATTCATGCCATTCTATACCAACTTTCCTACTGCCCCAGCTTATCTCCTCTAATCACCCATTATTCTCCCACTAAATCTCTATGCAGCTCTGACTTAGACCTTCTACAGGTCTATAAACCCAGAACCAAAATAGGATGTGACCTCTATAGCTACTGTCCCACCATTTCTTGGAACAAGCTGCCTATACAAATTAGATCCCTCAACCAAATTAAACAATTCAAAGCTGCCACCAAGGAATACTTAAAAAGTCACCGGTCCTGTCACTGTACTGACCCCACAATGCCAAACTGAAAGTATTTCCAACACAGCAAATCAAAAGCAAGAAAAAATAGAGGTATTACTGCGCAATGCTAGGAGTCTAAATGAAAAACTGCTGATATCTGTGTGGTCACTGAGACATGGTTTAAAGCTGCAGAGAACACACAGACAGTGCAAGGTTATAATGCCTTCCAGACATTTAGACCAGCTACTACACTGACAGGGACTAAAGGTGGAGGTGTCTCGATTTACATGAAAATCAAATATACCTCAAGTCTGGTCAAACAAGACAATGCACTTGAGCTACTCCATGTTCAAATTACCATAGGCAAAATCTGATACCACTTCCTTGCAAGCTATAGGTCCCCTCTATGACCCAGGAAACCCATATCATGTATTTAAACTTATTGGATACACTCACAATCTAACCCAATATCATATTCATAGGTGAATTTGATTACCCCACTATTAACTGGGAATCCTATATGACACCAAACATACAGGCACAGAGATTCTTGAATTTTGCAAACACAAACTCCTTGGACCAGATTGTCAATACACCAACAAGGGGTGCAATCATACCGGATTTGGTCCTCACTAATATGGGAGAGTGCTGCACACCCTCTAGTCCAATATCTTTTCTGGTAACATCAGACCACAAATAGTCTCTTCTGAAGTAAAAATAAAACATGAACTTCCAACTAAGCCTAGAATATCAGGAAATACTCCAAGGATAACTTTCTGCTATTAAGTGATAATCTGGCAAAAATTGAAGCCCCCATAAACACTGAGAGCACTGCTGCTTATGCAGAACTGTTCACATACACCCTGTACAAACATGTTAATGGCTCCATAGAGGCAGCTGTCCCCACCAGGAAGAAGTACAGAACTAACTCAAAAAATAAGCAACCTTGGTGGAATTACAAAATCAATAGGCTGTATAACAGAAGGAAGAAAATCATGGAAAAACTTAGGAGGTGCAGCACCCAGCAGGATAAAAGCACTCTCATCAAACTAAACAAACAACTCGGAGGACAAAAATAGTGCACCAAAGCCAAATCTGAGATACATTTGGCGTCCCAGTCCAAGGACAACCATAAGGCATTGTTTAGCTATGTTTGCAACCTCAAAAGCAAATTGTGTGCAGATCCCATTGTAAATGGAGACACCTATACCAAGTCAGAAGATATAGCAAACCTACTGGCTAACAAATTCAGCTGCAACTTTATCCCCGCCCCCTCATCCTTCCCTCAGGAAATACCATCAAATATAACTCCTCCTGCTATCACTAGGGAACAGGTCCTTAATGCCCTCTCTAAGGCCAAGAACACTGCATCAGTAGTCCCAGATAATATCCCAGGATGCCTTCTAAATAGCATGAAATTAGAAGTTATGTACCTACCATAACGTTCCATGTTAGTTGTCTTCTCTCGCCTTCTTTCTTGCTGGATGGGTTCGGAGCCGATCCTCGGCCCGACTGCACTTGCTTAGCTTGAGAACTCCTTTTACCAGCTCGAGGCAACCCTATATCCCATGATGCAAGGCAGGACTACCTCAGATCTCGTTTGGTAGCTAAAATACCCTGCTAAGGACTAACCTAGTAGGACTAGGAAAAACAAGTTCATAACAATAGACTCTTCTATTGAAGACTCAGGATGGAACAACCTGAGAGGAGGAAACTCTTCAAGATCTGTCCAGGCCAGGGGGAAGGAGGGAGGGACGCAAGAAAGAAGGCGAGAGAAGACAACTAACATGGAACGTTATGGTAGGTACATAACTTCTAAATGTTAAGTTGTCAATCTCGCCTTCATTCTTGCTGGATGGGACCGCGACCCTAGCACCTGTGTCCCGGGTGGCTCAATGGAACAGACTCTTGAGAACTGTGGAACCAAAACTGGCCCTGTCTCTGGAGCCCAAATCTAATTTGTAATGAGAGACAAAGGTATGAGGAGTGGCCCAAGTAGCTGCTGCACAAATGGTATCAATGGGTAGCCTATCCTGAAAAAAAAGGATACATTCACAAAAAACAAAAATTTTTTTTGGGTAAAATGTTGCAAATAAAGATTGGGGTAAATTTTTAATGAGCTATAATCAAAAAAATTTTACAACCTTTTTGACATTCAGCTAAAAACTTTCCTTATTTTTTTAAATAAACAATCCCTTTTGCAATAATGGGAAAGGTCTTAATCTCTTAAGGCCCACTGCAAAAAATTTCAAAATTCAAATTTTCTATTACAGGAAAGTTTTAAACCACCAAAACTTAAAAATGTCTTTTGGGTTTCCGGGGTTTGAATGTTGGGTTTTTTAAATATTTGTAATTTTAGAATTTTTAAAACATTGAACTTTTTTAATGTGCAAAACCTACCCCAAGATTGTTTGAAAGTATACCTGTAGGGAAAAATGTAGTTTTGGAAAAAATCATTTGATTTCTTTTAAATTTTTTTTTGAAAAATTTAAAAGGAGCCCCCCAAATTTTTTAACGGAGGCCGGCCGAGGAACCCTTTTTTTTCCCCTTGGTGGGGTTTCCATCTATTGTTATTTGGGAATCTTTATCTTGAAAGGCCCCTAAAAAAGTTGGGGTAATGGACCACCTAAAAGACGGGGTTGAACCAATCCTCCTCTGAGGCCATCAAATTTGAGGGAAAACCCCAAAGTAAGATTTGAAAATTAATTTTTTCTTTGGAAACATGGACACCCTTTGAAAGGGTGTAGGTGGGTAGACTCTTGTGGCCCAAAAAAGTAATCTTCTTGATAAGAAGGGGACTCGGTTTTAAATCATTGGATTTTAAAGCCCTTCGGGTCCTGTGGCATATGCTGTTTTGATTGAAGCCCAAACCCCCAAAAGGGCAGCTAATTGAATCCCATAGTTTTGGGGGGGTCAGTTGTCAAATAAGGAAAGTTTGTGTGTTGGTTTGTTAATTGGGTAGACACTGGAAAAGGATTGTTAATTTTGGGGGGGTTTGTAAAAGTGACGGATGAGGGATTTTTTAATTTTGTTTGAGGACACATTTTTAAAAGGGTTCCGAAATTTTACTAAGATTTTAGGAGGTCAGTGGTAATGGGTGCTTTATTAAATTCAAAAAAACCATTTTAAAATGTTTTGGGTTTTAAAAACCCCCCCAGAAATTCAAGCAATGGAAAAATCTTAGAAAATAAATAGCCGTGACTGGTTAAGGAAACTGCGAATTTTTAAAGGAAAAAATTAACCCCAAGACGGGGGGAATTAAAACCCCTTTCAAAATTTTTTTCAAGAAGGGGGGAAATGGCAGATACTCTGGATACAAAGATTTAAGAAACTGACAAACCAAGGACAGAACCCCAAAGAAAAAAAGAGCACCACCCAGAAAGGTTTGGGAAGAAAATCCCTGTTTTTTCCATTAAAAAAATTTTTTTCGATTTTTTTCCCATTTAAGTTGCCAGAGAAAAATCCCAAAAGAAAATTTTCACCATAGATTGAAATATTTTTCAGGATTTTCCTCTTGCTTTGGAATAAGGAGGGGAAGCGATTTTTTTCCCGGCCCAAACTGAAAAAAAAGGGCCGGTTCTTGGAAAAGGGGTAAAAATTTTTGGAAAGGTTTTGGTTTTAAAAGCCCCGGTTTCATGGAAAATAAAACATAAGTGATTACCATTGGAGTGAAAAGGCCCTGTTTTCCGCTTTCCCAGGGGGTAAACGGGGAAATTTTTGGGGGCTAAGGGAAAGATTTTTTTGGCCCCGGGTAAAGTTTCATGATGGGACCTTTTTGCCTGCTGGTTTCGAAAGCATTTTCCCTTGACGAATAGGCCTGAAAGGAATTCCCTAAAGGTTTCCCCCGGGCTTTCAAGGAAATTTTCCATTTGTTTTTTATTTCACTCTTTTGACTTCTGCCTAAAGGGCCAACCGGTAGAAAGGCCCTTAAAAGCTTGAAAGGAGGGGACATTTTTGCTTTTGGGGGTTTCACGGGCCCCAGAGGGTTGCATTTTCCCCATTTCCCCCCATTTTGCTACAATAAAGTGAAATTTTTTACGGGAGGGGGTGAAAGGAAAATGAAAAATTTTGCGCTTTTGACTGAAACCCCCAATTCCCCCTTTTCCAAAATCCGCGGGAATTTAAAATCGAAAGGAATTGGATTTCAGAATTTTTAAAAAGCCCTTTTTTTCTTATGTTATCTAAAGGGGGTTTGGATAGTTTTGGGCCCAGCCCAGAATGGAAACCCCATTGAATTTCAATTGGAAACTCAGGAAAAATTTTGGAAATTTACCTGTGGAGGGAAAAAAACATTTTTCATAATGAAACACCGGAAATTTCCTTTTTGTTAAAGTGAGGGACTTTGAAATTAATTTAAAAACCCTTTTCGAATTTTGGCAAAGTTTTAAAGTAAAAAGCTGGCAAAGAAGAAACTCCTAAGGGTAAATTTATGTTAAAGTCACTGAATTTTTGGAGCAATTTTTTGTTTCCAGAAAGGAAAATTTAAAGGGTAAAACGGAAAAATGTTGAAGGAAAAAAAAAATTTTAAAAATGCCTAACTGTTTGGCAAAGAATTATAGGGTTTATTTGGTCTGCACCAGCTGGGCCCCCGGGAAACCCGGTAAAACTTTTGGGGAACCCTTTAAACGGGAAATGCTGGAGGTTTGGAACAATCCTTTTTTGAACCTTTCGGTTTGTGGACCAAAATCTTGTAAAGGCCGCAACTGGGGAGGGGCCCATTTGGTTAAAGGGTGGACCGGGAAACTGGTTTCGGGGAAAGGGTTTCCGGAAGAAAAAATTCCCTTGCCGAGACCCTCGGGCCCCCAAAGTTAATTGGGGGAAATTTTCTGCCTGGGGTTTAACTCAGGGGGGGGGGTTCCGGTGGGGACCACACCCTTCGGGCTGGTTTGGCCCTTGATTTTGAATTTTCCCCAGTTTTTTTTTCCTTGTTCCCTCCCTTTTCTCACTGATTTTTAAAGGTTTTAGGGGGTGTTGGGGTTTAAAAATTTTCTTTTTTTTAAAAAAGTTGACTTTGGCACTCCTTGTTTGTTTTCCCTTTCCCCCCAATATGAGCGCAAAAAAAAATAAAATCAAAAATTTACTAAAAAAATCAAAAACCAGAAAATTTTTTAAATTTAATTTCTGGGAATTTAACTGTGATTTAAAATTTCAGCGACCATAGAAAAGTCCGGGAAAATTTTTGCAATGTCAAAACTTTTAAAGAAAAGTTTTTAAGGTTTCAAGTTTCGGCGCAATAATAATGCACGAATAAAAATTAAGACTGTTTTCAAGATATACAAACTTTAGGATACTTTCACAAATTAACAAACCATTTAGAAATAACTATTGGGTCATGACAATCATGATATAAAAGGAACAAAAAAAGGTTAGTATAGATCTTTAAGGAGTAATTTATGAAAGCCCAGTTGGGTAGTTCAAGTGTCAAAAGGAGAAAAGAGAGGATGCCCATTTGTATTAAGTGGACAGAAAGTTGAGGAAGAAAGACGTTGTTATAGTGAGAAGTTTTGGGGATGAGAAGGAGGTATATTACAAAGAATGAGGTTTGGTACATGAGTAGGGGGATAGCAAAAGATGGAAATGGACAAGATATTTTGGGTAAGAGATGAGCCTGAAAAAATGTCAAAAGGCATCTGAGAGAGTCAGAATTCCAAAATACCGAATAGCTCGTCTGGAAAAAGGTCAGAGCATTGGACATTAAATAGATTTATTTAAATCTGTACAGTTTAAAATTTGAAACTCGGGATTTCTAAGAAGGCTATGGAAAATACCAGTTTAGGGGGCATGTGGTTGCCAACCAATTTAAATACTACAAATTAGATGAGCTTATGTTTGAAATAAAAATTTAAAATAGCCTCTTAACGGGATGGTTTGAAAAAACTTCCTGCCTTCCATCTTAAAGGAGAGACTGGGGTCGAAGCATTGGTTGACGCTGATTTAGAAAAACTGATCTGGTCACTCCAAAAATCGAAATCTTTCTAAATCAAATTCGGAAACTCCCCCAATTCTGAACCTTACAAACCTTGGAACACTTCACCCCATTTCATAAAGGTGAAAGACAGTACATTTTAAAAACATCTTCCTTACGTCTAAAGGACATTTAAAAACAGACCTACCTCACCTAGACACTAACTTTATAACCCACTAACCTTCGCTTTACACTCCACTTTCAATTATTTCACTAAATCTTTCTCTAAATAAACAGTGTTCCACAAGCATATCCTATTTATCTCCAACTAAACCGTTCCCTCTCGAATTTCTTAATTCCTTAGCCTGAATCCCCTCCCTGAATATTTTAAACTATATAAAAAATCCACATCCAAAGTTTTCACACCCCCTTATCAAAGAAGGAAAAGATCACAAGAGGCCTAAAACCTTCTAAAACTAAAACTAAAAAGGGCAAAAACATACAACAGGAAAATCCTCCCTAAACATAACTAGGCCAGAGGAAATAAAACCTCTTATCTTCTAAACATTTTCCGGAGACGGTTTCAAACTTTCTTCCTCTGACTTTAAAACTTCTAAACTAGTCCCCGGATTTGTTTCTAACGATACAACGGAATTTTCATTCCTTTCCTAGGTTCAAATTGTGCCCCAAGTAATTTTCTCTTTCCTCATAATGGATACCAGCCTCCATTAAAAAGGTACATTAAGATGTACATACCAATTCTGCCCCTATCATGACCATAAGATATCCCATCATCACCATGTGACAACCCAGAACTTTTGGCCAACCCAGTGCCTTTCAACACCTAATTCTCTAATGGTTTTTAAATTTTTGCATGTTTCAATGGCACCTTAATTTCAGTTTGGTATTGAATACCCTGCTCGCAGTGAAAAGGGCATTGGAAGCTTGAAACCGGGAAGCCAAGGGGCCCAAGTTTCATTCGTAAATGGCCAAATCTTAAAGAGGACTGCAATGCGAGCCAAGCATCTTCTATGCTGCTGTATGGAACAGTCATTTGAAAGTGCAATGCGAGCGAGGCTGGATATCTTCATCTTCTGTGCTGTAGCTGTACAGAAGAACTGCCATTTGATGGACAAAGCAGAGTGTTGCTGCCATTTGATATGCTGCTGCCGACTGGAAAGGTAGGAAGACTGGATATCTTTGGGACAACGAAGGTGTGTGTGTGTGTGTGTGTGTGTGTGTGTGTGTGTGTGTGTGTGTGTGTGTGTGTGTGTGTGTGTGTATGTGTGTGTGTGTGTGTGTGACTCACAGCACCCCAGAGTGTTTTACTTCAGTATAAAGCTGCTTCTATTTGCACTTTTTTATTTTCCCTTCAGTACTGCACAGCTCATTGTGTTTGGATTTCTTGCGGTATCTCCCTTGGAATTGTGCCCAATCTCTCAGTGAAGTACATGGCTATTAATTGATGACAAGCTGTAGATCAGCAGTGTGGCACAGAAGGATGTGAATACCTTGCTTACAGACTGTGCCTACGATCAAGGTTTGATTCTCAAAGTCCACTCATATGCTACATGAGTAAGTTATTTAACCAGATTTCTCAGATCATTTAAAAAAGATGTATTTTATCTATATGGATAACAGATAGAAGCACATACTGCTTACATTTCTAGTGGTTTGCAGACTTCTGTGTAGGCTGTGAGCTGGTTAACAAGCCCTATGCTAGAGTCCTTTCTTTTTTCCAGCATTGACCTGCATTGCTACTGCCTCACAGCTGGAAATTTACCCTGGGAATGGTTTCTGTACTTCCATGCTGCTGAAAATTCATATAAAATGCTCATACCTCTCAAACTCTTAGTGCAAGAAATCTGGACAAAGTCCAATAAAATGGGGGCACAAAGGCCCAGAAATAGGGGCATTTTAAATATTGCTCTTAGAAAGTTGCTAGAGTAACAGGGTTTGCTTTAAAATACATTTTCTGAAGGATCTGACGTCTGAAGCTCAAAATTATGCAATTATTTAGTGACTTCAATCCTCAGATCATCCCACTAACTTGCTAGGAAACCACAAATTTTATGAGAAGCAGACCAAACGTATGAGCCAAAAATCTGGATAGTTAAGAGAGGTACGGTGTGTTATGTGTATTATCTATTGAATGTGTATTTTAACAGCAGCAGTTGCCATTCTATTCAGAATGTATTTGTATTTTTAGCAGCACGCAGACAGTCTATTCAGAAGAACATGTATGTCTTTCTATTTAAGCAGACAGTTATTCACTGCAGTGGCATAGCTAGTTAGGGGGACAATTTTTCTCTTTTAGCTTTGTTATTTGTGACATTTTATCAGTGTGCAGACAGTTAATTCCAGACACTCCATTTTAGCAGCTCCTAGACAATCTATTCAGTAGAACGTATGTGTATTACGCATCTACTTAAGCAGACAGTTACAGTCTAACATTTACAGTCTATTCAGAAGAACAGAAACATAGCTAGCTGGAGGGGGTCATTTATTGATATTTTGTGTGTTATACAGTGCAGTGGCGTAGCTAGCTAGAGGAGTAATTAGCAATTTACTGATTGTGTGTGTGTGTGTGTGTGTGTGTGTGTGTGTGTGTGTGTGTGTGTGTGTGTGTGCACCTGTGTGTTATGCTATGAACACCTGCATTGCTTACTTGCACAAGATGGTAGAGTTCATCTGATCAGTCATTCAAGCTGCTGACATAAGCAATTCATAGTCATAATATTGTATTTTACTGAACTCAATTCACATCACACTTTTACTCGTACATTATTAATTTATAATAGTGCTACACTTATACATAAATAGGGGGTCAAAGGCTTAAAACGTGCAAAACAGAAGGCAGAGTTCATTGTCATGCTACTCTGATGTACCACTTGCTTTGCTGAAATAGACTGAACTGCACTTTTCAGGCTTAATATGATAAGATTAATAGAGACAGAGATGAATTAACTGGTCTGTGCTGGTATGGACTGGTGCACTGTCATCACGTTTTAGTTGTCTGTTCTTAGCTGGCGTTTTAAAAGTTGGCATCCCACAATTCCATTGGAGTGGGTGGGTTTACATAATTATGTATGCAAATTTTATGTTAATCAGCATACGGATTTGTACCTATGTTTTAGGGCCTTTGTCCAGATTTTTGATGTTTCCAGGTTGAGAGGTATGCTACCCAGGCATCCTTTAACTCAGTTGAAACCTGGCTCTCTAACAACCTACTAATACTAAACGCAAACAAAACAGAACTCCTACTCTTCTTACCTAAAAATCTTAAGCACCTTAAACCTACCTACTCTATACTGTCTCTCAACAACACTCCTATCAAAGCTGAATCCAATACTAAACTCTTAAGTTGGTCATCTATTATGACACCTAAGTTCAACTTACATGTTAATAACTGTATCTGCAAGACTCATCTAAAATTGGGCCTCCTCTACAGAAATAAAAAGTTTCTCAGTAACAAAGCAAAACTAACCCTCTCTCATGCCTACCTCCTACCTAGTATATTGTACAGCTCTCAAATTCTTGCTAATCCCAACTCGTCTCTCCTCACCAAACCTGAATCAACCTATAACAAAGTAGCTAGATTCGCACACCAGACATATAAATCCCATCACTGCCTCTCTCTAAAACACCTTAGCTGGCTAGAACTACCCCGCCAGCTCCTCCTCTCTCAGCTCCAAATCATTCATGCCATTCTATACCAACTTTCCTACTGCCCCAGCTTATCTCCTCTAATCACCCATTATTCTCCCACTAAATCTCTATGCAGCTCTGACTTAGACCTTCTACAGGTCTATAAACCCAGAACCAAAATAGGATGTGACCTCTATAGCTACCATCCCACCATTTCTTGGAACAAGCTGCCTATACAAATTAGATCCCTCAACCAAATTAAACAATTCAAAGCTGCCACCAAGGAATACTTAAAAAGTCACCGGTCCTGTCACTGTACTGACCCCACAATGCCAAACTGAAAGTATTTCCAACACAGCAAATCAAAAGCAAGAAAAAATAGAGGTATTACTGCTCAATGCTAGGAGTCTAAACGAAAAACTGCTGATATCTGTGTGGTCACTGAGACATGGTTTAAAGCTGCAGAGAACACACAGACAGTGCAAGGTTATAATGCCTTCCAGACATTTAGACCAGCTACTACACTGACAGGGACTAAAGGTGGAGGTGTCTCGATTTACATGAAAATCAAATATACCTCAAGTCTGGTCAAACAAGACAATGCACTTTTGCTACTCCATGTTCAAATTACCATAGGCAAAATCTGATACCACTTCCTTGCAAGCTATAGGTCCCCTCTATGACCCAGGAAACCCATATCATGTATTTAAACTTATTGGATACACTCACCATCTAACCCAATATCATATTCATAGGTGAATTTGATTACCCCACTATTAACTGGGAATCCTATATGACACCAAACATACAGGCACAGAGATTCTTGAATTTTGCAAACACAAACTCCTTGGACCAGATTGTCAATACACTAACAAGGGGTGCAATCATACCGGATTTGGTCCTCACTAATATGGGAGAGTGCTGCACACCCTCTAGTCCAATATCTTTTCTGGTAACATCAGACCACAAATAGTCTCTTCTGAAGTAAAAATAAAACATGAACTTCCAACTAAGCCTAGAATATCAGGAAATACTCCAAGGATAACTTTCTGCTATTAAGTGATAATCTGGCAAAAATTGAAGCCCCCATAAACACTGAGAACACTGCTGCTTATGCAGAACTGTTCACATACACCCTGTACAAACATGTTAATGGCTCCATAGAGGCAGCTGTCCCCACCAGGAAGAAGTACAGAACTAACTCAAAAAATAAGCAACTTTGGTGGAATTACAAAATCAATAGGCTGTATAACAGAAGGAAGAAAATCATGGAAAAACTTAGGAGGTGCAGCACCCAGCAGGATAAAAGCACTCTCATCAAACTAAACAAACAACTCGGAGGACAAAAATAGTGCACCAAAGCCAAATCTGAGATACATTTGGCGTCCCAGTCCAAGGACAACCATAAGGCATTGTTTAGCTATGTTTGCAACCTCAAAAGCAATACAAAATTGTGTGCAGATCCCATTGTAAATGGAGACACCTATACCAAGTCAGAAGATATAGCAAACCTACTGGCTAACAAATTCAGCTGCAACTTTATCCCCCCCCCCCTCATCCTTCCCTCAGGAAATACCATCAAATATAACTCCTCTTGCTATCACTAGGGAACAGGTCTTTAATGCCCTCTCTAAGGCCAAGAACACTGCATCAGTAGTCTCAGATAATATCCCAGGATGCCTTCTAAATAGCATGAAACATAACCTATCAGGCTTTCTGGAATTGCTATTTAACTAAAGCCTTCAAACAGGCTTCATGCCTCATGAATGGAGAATAGCAACAGTTATCCCTCTGCACAAAGGTGGGACATCTACAGACTGCGGAAACTACAGACCCATAGGTCTCCCTAGTCTTATATGCAAATCCATGGAAAGAATTATCATGGATATGATCAATAATGGTATAGTAAACCTCCAGACACTGGACCCAACCCAGTTGGATTTCATCAAGGGCAGGTCATGCCTACTCAACGTGGACTTCTTTGAGAAGGTCACCAAAGCAATGGATGAAGGCAAAATAGTTCACATTGCCTATCTTGACCAGGCCAAGGCATATGACACAATACCTTACTCAGACATTGTTGACAAACATAAGATATCAGGTAACCCAAATGTCACCTGGTGGATAGCCAATTGGCTCACAGACAGTACCCAGGAAGTCAAAATTAGGGAGACCACCTTTACAAAGAGGCCAGTTACAAGTGGAGTCCCTCAGACATCAGTCCTTGGACCACTCTATTTTGGCATTTACTTCTCTGAAGTCAAGGCCAATGTCAATGGCCTCTGGCTGACTAAATTTGCAGATGATTGTAAATTAGGAGCGGTCATTCAATCCCACACTAACACAAATGTTCTCCAGGAAGGGCTAACACAGACAGCAATTGGTGTCAAAGCCATGGACTAAAACTAAATGGCAAGAAATGCATAATAGTATCCTTTGGGAAGTCATCCACCTCTGGTAACTATCATACTGGCAACACATCCCTTAGAGTTCACCCAGTACTCAAGGCCTTGGGGACACACAAAGTAATCTAGCCTTTGACCATCACGTGTCTACAGTAGTGAGGAAATAATTCTATGCTGAGCAACTTATAAACAAAGGTATGGCATCTTGGTCCATAGAAGTCATTGTTCCACTGTATTTGGCATTCATCAGACCTATCATTGAGTACAATGACCTCCTTGGTATGTACCTAACCAGGCATATCCAAAAAATGGAATGTCCGCAGAGGTTCCTCACTAAAAGAATACAGGGCATAAGTAAGCATCCTGTGCTGAAAGGCCAATGGTACAGTGGTTAAGGTGTATGCCTTTCAAGCACTAAGTGCAGGGTTTGATTCTCCCCACTGGCAAGAGCTTGACAGATTGAAGATGTATATTTTGCTCGAAGGACTTGAACCTCAGCACTGAAATAAATAAAACTTGCTGGAGGGACAGATTCATAACCCAGAGACTCCCTTCGCTCTGGAACAGAATTCCAATTCATGTTAGGCAGAGCACCTCACTGAATCTCTTCAAGAAGAATCTTGATGAGTGGATGGGGGATCATAGGTTTGTCCCGGGGATTACTTCCGTGTCACTATTAGACAGAGGTACAGCAAACTAAACCTTAAAAAGGGCACAGTATACTCAAATCAATGGGTGGCGTAAGCCAAACAAAATCGGGCTAGGCTTATAATTGCCCCAGGGCAGATAGCCTAGTATGAACCTATGAACCTATAAGACCTTCTCAAGGCTCTATCCCTGTATTCCATCTCCTACAAGCTTTTGAGGGGAGGTCTATGCCTAGAATTGAGGGAATTGTCAGTCACCACTTTGATGGATCTCCTGCATATCATCAAAGTAAACAGCACCAGAATTACCCATTTTAAAGACTTAAACCTTCCCTGTGATATAAACAGGACTTGCTGGAGAGACAGGCATGTATCCCAGAGATTAACCTGTCTCTGGAACAGGCTGTCCATCTATGTGAAGCAGAGTTCCACCCCAACCCAATTCAGGTGCAACTTGGACAATTGGATGGGAACAGGAAATTCATCCCTGGCTTAGCGCCTATGTCTCTAATGGACACAGGCAACCTGTAAATGGTTCATCTCCCAGACCTCTGCTTGAAAATGTTTCATCTCCCAAGTCCCTGTTTACACTTATCAAAGGTACCAGAACTTGTCAGAGATTTGGGATGCATGGCTAGGTTTAAAAAGGCCCTTGTGGTCGTTAGCCTAGTAAACATCTATGAACATAAACAGGTACTTGTGCAACTGGAGTACCTTATAAAACCTATCAGACTATTTGGCAGTCAAAAGTTGTTGGTTAAACTGGTTATAGTAAGAAATACATCTTCTATGGAAGATAAACCACGAGGAATGTGAGTTGCTTTAGGCATGTGGAATTGTTTTTAATCATATTACATTTTCTGAGTCTTAGAATCTTCATTCCGTTCCCATTGAAAAATCTCACTTATATTAGATAAAATTTCTGAAAAGGAGATTTCTTCATTAGGAATTTCTGTAGTAATTCTTTCCTCTGAATCTGAAAGCTCTAATTGAGTAAAATCCTCAGTAAATCCACAGTAAAAAAACCCCTTCATCTGTAAAGTCTCATTTTCTGATTTGAAAATCCTGTCATACTGAGAAATAGTTTTTTTTCTTCCTAAGTACTGACTAGGTATTTAAAAGGTAGCCATTGGTTTCTTACCAAAAAACAGTAGATCAGCTCTTTCCATGGTGAGAGACAACCTGAGAGTTTTGTCTTCCAGTTTGTCAGGCCCCTTAGATACTCTGGTCCCATCTCCCATATTCCTCTCCCAGCCAAGTGAAAGCCCTTCACCTGCCTCTTCCCTAGTCAGCAACAAAGGTGGTTCTCCTTGAACCACCCTGGGCTTTCCTACAGCCTCAGGATACATAGCTGTCCCATTCTTTGGTAGCTGTTAATGCTACACCAAGACTGGGGGAAGAAGATGGGTGGTCTTAGAAAGAACAATCAACCACAACAGAGTTACCCGCCAGGGATTCAGGCAATTAAGGATTAAAAAACATCCTACATAACACATGAACAATTATCTACTTTTTCTGCACTGTGGAAGGTAATACCAAGCAGACCATTTGCTGCACCATTGGTAAGCCAAAGAGAAAAGAACTAATGCAGGTGTCGTAGAGCTAAAATATCAGTAAGTATGTAGCAAAAGGAACTGGTTGTTTAGAGGTGAGTATTATCAGCTTATCAGTGCTCCAACAAGATATAAAAAAGATCTTACCTGCCAATCCACCTTAGACTAGATTCTAGTATCCCACCCTGCCAATTACCCCTCTTCTGGTACACTGACTAACTCCCTGAGCGATCATCTACCAGCTTACTCCCTTAGCACAAACCCAACAACTAAGAGTACACACTATAAAATCGGTTAGGAACTCAACTACTTTTTGTCAACACAAATTCAACAATCTCCTACAGGAAATAGACTGGACACCCCTTAAACAACTACCCCTTAATGCTGCTGTACTATACGTTAATAACATCTTCCTTCACATACTTAATACACTAGCTCCCATTCGTATCAAAAGAATCAAAAAGAACTCAGCACCATGGCTCTCTAAGGAATGTAAACACCTGATGAAGCAACGGGACCTAGCCTGGTCAGCCTAGAAACAAAACAAAAATGAACAAAATCATGTTAATTTCAAAACACTAAGTAACAAAGTGACAAAACTAATCAACAGAGATAAGAAGTCATATTATTCCCAGCTTCAACTCCAGCATAAAATCAACCTCAGTAAATTTTGGCACTCAGTATCTTCTCTACTTAACCCTGGAAGAAGTGGAGAGCACACCCTATCACCTAATACCCCTCCATCACAAATAGCCAAAAACTTTAACAAGCACTTCATAAAATCAATTTCGGACTTATTAACTAACACCCCCTAATGCTGGACCTCCCCACCCTTCAACCTATTCAGACACCAACCCCAGGCCATCAACTACTTCTAACCCTGTCATAACTAACCCCCCTACTCAACAAAATGTCATACAAACCCCATTCTCATTTCAGACCATACCCACTGACACCATTAATAAACTGCTACAAAAAACTAAAACCCTGCTCTTCCTCAGCTGATGATCTCCCCCCATACTACCTCAAACTGGCTGCTAACTCAGTCATCTACCCAATCAGTATCCTTATAAATAGGTCTTTATCTGAATCAGAAGTACCTACCATATGGAAACAATCTAACATCAACCCCATCCACAAAGGAGGCAACTCTTTTGATCCATCCAATTTCCATCCTATATCCATCTTGTCATTCATATCCAAAATTCTCGAGAGATGTATCTATCAGCAGGTAATGCAATATCTATTGCAAAACAACCTTTTAACCAAAACCCAACATGGCTTCCGACCTAGACACAGCACAGCTACAACCCTATTATCTTTTACAGACACCATGAAGAAGGCCACAGATGTAGGATGCTATACAGCCTCAGTATTCCTTGATCTCTCCACGGCCTTTGACACAGTGTCTCACCCCTTACATTTGAACACACTGTCTAACCTAGGATTCTCACATAATACAGTAAAATGGTTTCAGAGCCACCTCAAGGGATCATAAACAAGCAGTGAAATGGTCCAATGAACTCTCACCCTTCCTCCACAACCCTACTGGAGTCCCCTAAGGCTCCATCCTAGGACCCCTACTCTTCAACATTTTCACAAACAACCTTCACACTGCCTCTTGCCCTGGGACCCTCATTCAGTACACTGATGATTCCACCATAATCTGCACTGCTCAATCACTACCAGAACTACTTTCAAAAACTCAACAGTTCTTTACTGCAGTTGAATCCTGGCTAAGAAATGACCAACTCTTTCTTAATCCAAAGAAGACAAAAACTAGTACTCTCATCCCCAAAATACCTCCCCTGTCACTAATCATTTCAACATATTTGCATCTGACAACACTGTCATTGAAATAGTGCAGGAAACCAAACTTCTAGGTGCTATCATTGACAATAAACTTTCATTTGACCCCCATATACAGCAAAATATAAAGAAAACTCATCAAAAACCAGGAATCTTATATAGAAAAAGATTTCTTTACTGCAGAAACCAAAACTACTCTTGCAAAAACAATTTTGCTTCCCTCCCTTCTTTATGATGCCCCTATCTTAACTAACTTACGAAATTCTGCCCTAAGCAAGTCTGAACAGTGCTACAACAAAGTTGCAAAGTTTGCCACAAACTCTAAATAATCACACACACCACTGTAAACCACTCCTAGAATTAATCTGGCTTGAACTCCCCAACCAACTTGCCTTTACTCAGCTAGACACCTTACACAACCTTATTTTCAAGCCTACTGCCTGGCCTGCACTACCAGTCTAATCACACCTTACACACCAAATCGATCCTTACGATCAGAAGACAAAAATCTCTCCGCTATCTGAAAACCCACAAGAAAACCTGGTCACTCTCTGTATTCATACTCTGTCTCTATACTTTGGAATTCACTACCTCTGGCTACCAGGTCTATGCCTGCACTAAACCATTTCAAAGCTCTTTAAAAAATCATCTCAAAAATACATGGCTCTGCTCCTGCATTAAGCCTGCCTAATGCTCAGGTCTTCCTCTTTCTCTCACATTTCAATCCCTCACAGACTGCAAGATCCTAAGGCTCTAACTCCTTCTCTGCTTCTATACCATATACTTCAGCTACTGCTCAGGCTTTATTATTTCTATTCCTCTTAACTTTGATCTTTATTTCCCTATTCTACCCCTCAGCTGCTGTGCTACCCTGGCTTCAGCGTCCACACCCAAGTACTTGGGCTCTTGCCTACCCTGCCCTAACCTCCTGAGAGTACCCTCCTGAACACTCTGGCTAAGAACCGGCTAAAACGAACTCAATCCAAAACTATAAGGCTTTACTGCTCCCTAAGTTCTTCCTACAACAAGGATTTCAGGAAAGTTGTAGCTTGGGCTACTGCCTACCCTGCCCTAACCTCCTGAAAGTACCCTCCTGAACACTCTGGCTAAGAACCAGCTAAAACAAACTCTTAATCCAAAACTATAAGGCGTTACTGCTCCCTGAGTTCTTCCTACAACAAGGATTTCAAGAAACTTGGGCGCCTGCTTATCCTGCCCTAACCTCTTGAAAGTACCCTCCTGAAAACTCTGGCTAAGAACCGGCTAAAATGAACTCTTAATCCAAAACTATAAGGCTTTACTGCTCCCTGAGTTCTTCCTACAACAAGGATTTCAAGAAAGTATGTGTACTACTGAATCACTTTGCAATTTATAAGTCGATTCTACTAGGTCACAGTTCGCTTCCCTGCCAGACTAGCCAGCAGCCACTACCCCCTCTTCTTTGCTCTCCCCTTAATTTCAGCCCCCTTCTCTGCTGCTTTAAGTTCTCCCCGTAATTCTTACCCCCTATCCTGAACCTCGTTAGCTCCTTTCTCCCTTTTCTTGAGTCTCTCCCTGGGGTCTCTACAGCTTTAGACTGACTGACCACTAGGTGACACTACTCTACCTTCCTGCTGTCCCCACTACTTTTCCCTCTCCTTCCTCATCTCCCCTAATATTGCCCTCTAACATCTCTTCCTCTGCTCTCTCCCTCTCTACTGTCCAGGAATCCTATCCACTCTTCGCTTTATATACAGCCCTCCTCTATCCCTTCTCTGAAGTCTCTTCCTTCTCCCACTGTCTTTCTCCTTTACATCTACCCTCTACTCCACTTCTCTGCATATCTCACTACCCATTTCTCATCTCTGCTACACTTACCTTACCCATTTCACAACTCTGCTACACTTACCTTACCTATTCACATTCTCTGCTAAACTTACCTTCTGACTATTCACTCTTTACTGATTGTCTTCCTCACTTTCTCCTCCCCTGCCCTGACCCTAGTTTAACTGACAATGAACTGAGCTTTCACTTCAACACTTTCTTTACAGATTCTATAGCTAAGTTAACCAAAACATTTCCTGACAATAATCCGCCCAACTTCCTAAACTCTCCTTCCATCATCCTTAATAACTGTCCCTCTATGTTCCAGCTCAAACCAGTTTCCACAATGTTCATAAAAAAGCTCTTATCCAAACTAAAGCCATGCTCTAATGCCCCCGACAGCATTCCCCCTCCTTCCTCAAATGCGCAGCCGAAGGTATTGCTCTCCCAATTAGTATCCTGATCAACCGATCCTTAAAAGAGTCATACGTACCCAAACTTTGGCGTTCAACCTACATTCTACCGCTTCACAAAGGAGGTAAAAACACCTCCATTTCTAACTTCCGCCCCATAGCCCTACTCTCTCCAATATCTAAAATTCTAGAAAAAATGTGTCCACCACCAATTTCTACCCTACTTAACTCAGAACCAGTTACTTACATCCACCCAACACGGTTTCCGTCCCGGCCACAGCACCATAACTGCCCTACTCTCCTTCTTAGAAACTGTTAATCAAGCCTGAGATTCGGGACTTCTTGTATCCACTGTTCTGCTAGATCTTTCTAAAGCCTTTGACACCATCTCCCATACACACCTTCTCTCTCATCTCACCTACCTTAATCTCTCCCCTAATACTCTTTCCTGGTTCTCCAGTTACCTTTCTGACAGATCTCAGGCTGTCAGATGGAAAGACTCTACCTCTTCCTTCTTACCTACGCCTACTGGCGTTCCTCAGGGATCCATCCTCGGTCCCATACTTTTCAACATTTTCATAAATAACCTTCACACTGTCCTCCCTGACATTACAGTCATCCAATACGCTGATGACTCTACCTTAGTTTGTGCCGCCCCCAACTTTTCTGAACTTCTGTCTAAAACACAAATAACTTTTTCCACTACAGAAAACTGGATGCACCAAAACCATCTCTCCCTCAACTCCAATAAATCTAAAATACTAATTTTCCTCCCTACCAAGGTTTCTTCCTTTGAAAAAAACTCTTTCAACGTCCTAAGCCAAACCAACACTCCTATAGAAGTGGTCCCTTTCACTAAACTCCTTGGCATTACCATTGATGAACGCCTCAAATTTGATCTCCACATACAACAGAACATAAAAAAACCCACCAAACGTTAGGTATGCTCTACAGGAATAATCAATTTCTTTCAAACTCCTCTAGGCACACCTTAGCAATCACCTACCTCCTTCCCTCTCTACTATATGGTGCCCCTCTTCTAACTAATATGTCTGCTTCCCTCACCTCTAAACTTGAAGCTTGCTATAATAAGATCTCTAAATTTATTTTATTTTTATTTATTTATCATTTGTTAACCGGGAAAGTCCGACTTGGAACAAAGCCAATTTTCAGCGGAGGCCTGGGGAGAAAGGCTCCAGATGCATGTCTTTGTAATGATCGGTTCGCCACTAATTCCAAAACCTCAACTCACCACTGCCTTACCCTACAATCTCTGAACTGGTTAGAACTCCCTAACCACCTTGACTATCTCCAACTAACGACTGCTCACAAATTAATATTCTACCCAGAAAAATGCCCAGCCTTATCCAACATCCTTCCCCCTTACATCCCTAACCGATCATTGAGATCTGAACACCAAAACCTAATCTCCATTCACAGACCTAAACATCCTGCTGGCCAGCTACTTCTATCCTTCTCTCTAGGTAGAAAATGGAACTCTCTCCCTCCTTCACTTAGGACTATACCTAACACAGAATCCTTCAAGACCCAACTCTTCTTACACCTATCTTCCAAATGGAAATGTTCTTGCTTTCACCCTATATAAATCCAAGGGATTTTCTACACTAAGCCCCTCTCTACTCCTGCACCAATCTGCTCTCTGATTTAATTTCTAAATCCACCTAAATAGATTTAGCTAACTCTCAGTTGACTGTAAGGATGTAAATATTGCTAATTATGTTAGTACCTAGAAAAAAAAAAAATTGTCGTTTGCACTGTTCTTACTATGTATACTTACTTTTACTATGTATACTTACTTACTATGTATCTTCCTGACTGTTTGTACATTGCTATTGTATTTTATCTCATGCATTTGTAACCCTGATTGAGCTTTTCTCCCTGGGCCTCCACTGAAAATGGGTACTTCGTGGCCCAGTGGACTTCCCCGGTAATCAAACTGAAAATAAAAAATAAATAAATAACTCTCTCTCGCTGTCTGCATCACTAACTTTCTGGCTGCTATTTTCCTAACTGAAACTACATTCTGTTTTGCTTGTACTATTACACTCAATGTCACACAATGCACTTCCTACGTACTACTTTTTGAACAATGTCTACATCATGTATGGTGAGAGTGACTATTATCGTCTGTGATATTTTAACTGTATAGAACTGTTTAGATGTGTAGTAATATATTTCAACATCTTGTAGCAGTTTGTTCTTTCAACTTATTTTTTGTATAGTATTTCTAATGTAATCTTTATTGTATTGGATTATAGTGTATTTGTATTGTACTGTATGTGGAGCTTTTCTCCCCGGGCCTCTGCTGAAAATGGATTTTGTACACCCAGTCAGACCACCTTGGTAAACAAATGTCAAATGAATAAATAAATAAATTATGCTGACAGTACCCCACAACCACAGTATCATTTCCCAGTGCTCTAAACAGCAAAATTGATATAGTTTGTAGTCTTAAAACATTTTCATTGCAAAAACTTCACAAAACCACTCAGACCTCATAACAAATTAAAATATGTCTGTTTCCTTCACCTTGATCCCTTGGCATGCACATAGAATTTTTGTCAAAAATCACAATATTGTAAATAAACTTCAATTTACAAGCAAGGCTTTTCCCAATGGGGACTTATCTGCCTGTTTTGAAGATTATGACATACTGATGTGGACCACTAAAGAAGCACTTGGTTTGTCAGCAAAAAAGCTCTGAAGCTACTGGAACTCCTCCTGCCTTTTATAGGACCGTTTCTTCCCATCTGTATTACACTTACACCTGTCTGCCACATTAGAAGACATTGAGTGACATGCCAGTCTGCAGGGAGAAATATTAATAGAGTTTGTGCAGACAGCCAGTTGATGCAGTCAGAGAAGTGCCACTGGAAAGTAAAAAAAAAAAAAAAAACCTCTTTTTTAGTCTGTTTTTCCACCTGTTTTAAACAATGATAGCTCTTAAAACACGAGGATATAGTGCACAGCAAAATGTGAGCAACCAAGCTGATCCTCTCTTCTTCTTCTTCTTTCGGCTGCTCCCGTTAGGGGTCGCCACAGTGGATCATCTGTTTCCATTTCCTCCTGTCCTCTGCATCTTGCTCTGTCACACCAACCACCTGCATGTCCTCTCTCACCACATCCATAAACCTTATCTTAGGCCTTCCTCTTTTCCTGTTACTGGCAGCTTCATCCTTAGCATCTTTTTCCCAATATACTCTGCATCCTCCTCAGCACATGTCCAAACCAATGTAATCTTGCCTCTCTGGCTTTGTCTCCAAACTTTCCAACCTGGGCTGACCCTCTAATATACTTATTCCTAATCCTGTCCATCCTCGTCACACCCAGTGCAAATCTTAACATCTTGAACTGTTTCTTACTGAAATTGGTACACCTTGTTTGCTGTAGCATAGACTAGATCCAGGCCTGCTGAATCTAGCTTTGTTTGTATGCTTGTTGTTTGTTTGCTTGTTATTTCCCTGAAATGCTAATTCCACCTAAAACGCATCTTTTCAGCGCTTCTGTGGATCCCTAGTGATATCTGCATTGCTTACTGTACTTATTTCCTTGTTTCACTTGAAAGAAAGTTACTGTTTGTCATTTTTGCATTTAAGTTACCTGTAACACATTGCATTTAAGTTACCTGGCACTTGCTCACTAAGTCAGCACTAAAAAATTAAAAGCACTACACCCTCACAAACTCCCCTTGAGTACCTTGTTCCCCATTGGCCCTTTTTTCAATTATAAAGGAATTCCCAATACTATTCTAGCATGTCGAAAGGACAGTTGTCAATCTCCTCTCCGGTCCAGCTGGTGAATCTGAGAATCTTGAGGCAATATTACAACTGCCTCATGTACACAGACAACCCTCTCCTCCTCCCAACAAATTCCAACACATGTGAGAGATGCAACCATATAGCCAAACTGGAGGCTAAGCTCTCTCAACTCAGTACTGGCGTAACCAGTCAGGAGGAGAAGGAAACCACACTCACTACAATTCCAGTCTCACATAGACCTACCACGACAGCAAACCAAACACATAAACACACAAAAACATACTCGGAGGCTCTAAATAAAAATCTGCCTAAGCAGCCTAATGGCCTTGGTGACTGTTTCAAAGAAATCAACCAGGTTTAAGAGGCAGGACCTGCCCTTAACAAAGCCAAACTGGGTAGGATCCAGTGTCTGTAGGTCCCCAATATCTTTATTTATGAGGTCCATGATGACCCTTTCCATAGCGTTGCAGACCAAGCTAGTCAGGCTTATGGGGTGATAGTTTCCAGGATCCGTTGAAACACCACCTTTGTGGAGGGGGACCACTGTTGCTGTACGCCACTCTTTGGGTACATATCCTGTAGTAAGGCTGAGATTGAACAGTAGTTTTATGTTTGGGTTTAGCTCTTCTTGAGTTCATGTAGGGCAGCCCGGGACACCGCCTGGTCCCATTGATGCTGTGTTTTTGCTTTGGAGAGGGCAGCTCTTACCTGAGCATCTGAGATGTCAGGGGCAGCACTCTGCTGGGATAAATATTTGCCCTTTTGGTGGGGAGGGAGAAGTTTGCGCTGAACCTGTCAGCTAGGATGTTGGCAATGTCTGTGGGTTCGGTGTATTTTTTGTCATTTTGGACTAATTCTGAGCATATCTGGGAATTCCCACCCAGGTTCCTAACATAACTAAAGAAAGCCTTGTGATTATCCTTAGTGTCCTGTGCAATTTTTCTCGAAGCTGGCCTTAGACGATTTTATGAGTGCCCGTAGTTTTTGCTAATACTGATCAGAGATGCCTTCCCTTTTGGGATTTTGCTCTATCATGTAGTAGCTTCCTCCTTCTATTGTATAGTTTGTTTATGGCTGGGGTCCACCAGACAGGACGTCTGCCTTTGGAGGATTGGGTCTTGGTTTTATTTGGGATTGCATGATCCATGCATTCCTGAAGGTGTTCATAGAATGCGTTTATAAAGGATTCTGCGGTCTGGGCCATATTTTCCACAGGCCCGGGGGCTTTGAAGGATTCCACCTCAGTTTTGAGGAGTGTGAAATTTGCTTTAGAGAAGTTTTTCACTGTGGTTTTCAGGGCAGGGGTGGAGTCGGGATGTGAATATCCAGTGAGATTAGTTTATGGTCTGATCTTACCAGTGAGGGATACACTTCTGGTCTGGAGCATAGAGTCCCCATGTTGGTGATGCTCAGGTCCAGTATGTTTTCCCCTCTTGTGGGAGTGGTAACAAGTTGTTCCATAGCATTTGAGTTTATAAATTCTAGGAACCTTTGGGCTAGGTGTTGGAGCTAGAGTAATGCTCCCAGTGTATGTTTGGGTAGTTGAAGTCGCCCAATATAATGGTGTTTGGAGAGACCTTCATATTTTCCAGTGTTCTCAGGAAGGCCGAGTGGGGTTCCTGGGTTTGGGAGGGTGGTCTGTAGCAGGCTATAAACTGGAAGGCAGTTTTACCCACTGTTAGTTGCACATGGATAGTCTCTGATGCTTCGTGCTGTGCCACCAACCTGGAGATGTGGGTATCTTTGACGAATATTGATACTCCCCCTCCTTTTGTGGTACGGTCCAAGTTTTGGGGCCGAAAAGCATGGTATGAGGTATAACCTGGTAGTGCTGGGGTACTCTCGGGAGCCTTGAACCAGGTTTCTTTTACTGCACAGATATCGATGTTCTCCATGCTAAGGAGAGTTTTGAGTGTGTGCATCTTGAAGTTTAGACTTCTGGCATTGAGTAGCATTACTCTTAGTTTCTTATCCCTTGTGATACCTATGGAGGTGGGATTGTCTTTTGAGCCTTGCCTAAAAAAGGCACTATGGGGGTAGCAAGAGCCTTTGCCAATATCCGAAAGCCCAGGGGTGACAGGTGCAAGCCATCCCTAGCGAAGCATTGTGGCTTGTTGAACATGTCATCCCAGGCTGACAGGCATTGGATCCCCTTTGAATGACACCAATACTTAAGCCAATTGTTGAAATTGATCATCTTGTCTTCATATTGTGGCATCATTCTTGGTGAGGGTAAGATGCTACTCAAGGTCAGGGTCATACCGGCCTGGGCTACATGCTCAGAGAGCTCCTCTATGTCTCTTTTCATGTAGTCCAGGGAGGTACGTCTCAGGTCATTCACACCAGCATGGACAATGACTGAGTCATATTTGTACTTGCCTTGGAGTGACCTGAGTGCTTGTGTTATGTGGCGGATCCTAGCGCCCAACAGGCAGCTCACCGTGACCTTCTCCTTGTTCAGTCTGGTGAGTGGGACGTCAGTGTGCCTGACGATAGAGTCACCTATTACAAGTGTATCAGGTGTGTTGTTTAGCCTTAAGGGCTGTGACTGTTCGCACACTGGCTTTGTGAGCTATGTGTTGCACGTGTTTTGTTTTGGGGTAGCGGTTGCTTGGGTGTCTGCTTTGGAGGTCTCTGCTGCTTAGGCAGATTTTTATTTAGAGCCTCCGAGTATGTTTTTGTGTGTTTATGTGTTTGGTTTGCTGTCGTGGTAGGTCTATGTGAGACTGGAATTGTAGTGAGTGTGGTTTCCTTCTCCTCCTGACTGGTTTTGCCAGTACTGAGTTGAGAGAGCTTAGCCTCCAGTATGGCTATATGGTTGCATCTCTCACATGTGTTGGAATTTGTTGGGAGGAGGAGAGGGTTGTCTGGGATTGGGATTTCTTTAGGTGTAGCATGTCCAACAGCTCTGGGTTTGACATAGCTTTGTATGTTAGGCAGAGATCACCTTGGAGTAGGTGATATGCTTTGGAGTAAAGCTGGAGTTTTTTGAGACGGTCATTGTAAGGCATTTGTTTGAGGCCAGTAATCCTCTTTGTGAGGTACTTCTGTGGCCTTTCCAGCTGTTGCAGATGTCTTGTGAGGTACATTCCAAAAGGGGCGTTGTACTCTATAATGGGTCTAATGAGTGTCAAATAGAGGGAAACAATGACCTCTTTTTTCCTGGATGAGAACCCTTTTATGATGAGGTGTGCCATGTAGAAGGGCTTCCTGACTACTGTGGTGATGTGATTATCAAAGGAGAGACTACTATGCACCTGGGTCCCAAGGTCTCTTATCACACATTCGGTGTTAAGTAGATTGCTATGTGGTAGTTCCTGGGTACAGAGCTTTTACCAAAGGGGATGACACTGCACTTTGTAGCACTGAGATTGAGGCCATGGCTCTGACACCAGGCATCTGTCTCAGTGAGACCCTTCTGTAGGATGTCCACATCATTTGGGGACTTGACTATGGCAGCTCTTGTTGATGTCACATATTAGATTCAGGACTTTTAAGTGGGTAATGAGCAAGGAGTTAGACTTATGGATATGGAGCATCACTAGCAGGGCAAGGTCCTAGACTGCCTTATAGGTGAGACACAGATCACCTCTGAGCAATCTGTATGATACCGAGTAGAGTGATAGTGATTTGAGCCTGTCCAAATAGGACAGGTGTTGGAGGCCATGGATTCTTTGTGAGGTATTTCTGTGGCCTTTCCAGTTGGTGCAGATGTTTGGAGAGGTACATACCAAGTGGGGTGTTATTCTCAATTATTGGTCTAATGAGGGAGGAGTATAGAGAGGTAATAACCTCCTTTTTTCTGGATGCAATCTCTTTACTTATGAGATGAACCAAGTAAAAGGCTTTTCTGACCACTGCCGCTATATGATGGTCGAATGTGAGATTGTTATCAACCTGAGTACCCAGGTCTATCACCACAGGGTGTGTGTTTAAGGGGTTGGTGCTGATGTGGTAATCAGTAGGGTCCGTGTTTTTGCTGAATGGTATGATACATTTTTTTTCATTTGTATTTAGTTTGAGGCCATGACTTTGGAGCCAGTCATCAATTGCTGTGAGACCCTCTTGCATTATGTTAACATCATTTGGGGAGTCAATGGCAGCACCCAACTTACAGTCATCTGCAAACTTGGTCAGCCAGAAGCCTTTTGTCTTTGCCTGGACCTCTGAGAAGTAGATGCCAAACAGCAGGGGTCCGAGGACAGATCCCTGGGGAACTCCACTAGTGAATGGTCTACTATCGGAGGTGGAGGTGCCTAGTTTGACCTTGAAGATCCTGTCGGTGAGCCAGTTGGCCACCCACCTGATGAGACAGGGATTTATGCTAAGTTGAGTTAGCTTTTTGATGATGTCTGAGTGGGAGACTGTGTCAAAGGCCTCGGCCAAGTCAAGGTAAGCTGTATGTACTGACTTTCTCTCATCCAGGGCCTTGGTGATAGTCTCAAAGAAGCCACCTAAGTTCAGCAGGCAAGATCTGCCCTTAACAAATCCAAACTGGCTGGGGTCAAGTGCTTGGAGATTGTCTATGCCCTTGTTTATGAGATTCATAATAATACGCTCCATGGCTTTACAGATCAGATTTGTCAAGCTAATGGGGCAATAGTTTCTAGGGTCAGTAGGGGCACCACCTTTGTGCAAGGGGATAACAATAGCAGTTCTCCACTCTGCTGGAATGAAGCCTGTAATTAGGCTGTGGTTGAATAGGGTGCTCAATGGTAAAGCCTGTTCTTGCTGGAGATGGTGCAGAATACAGCCTGAGATACTATCAGGTCCCATGTAAGCTGTGTTCTTTGCCTTGGATAGGGCCTTTAACACTTGGTCTATGGAGATGTGTGGTGCAGAACAAGTAGCAGGGATGTCAAAATGGCCTTTGGGGGGGGCAGGGGGGTGAAGTTTGCACTGAACCTATCTGATAGCAGGTTGGCTAAGTCAACAAGAGCAGTGTAAGTGATACTGTTAAGTACTATTACTAATTAGGAAAAAACCTGGGCTTTGCCATGGAGGTTCCTGACATAATTGAAGAAGGCTTTGTGGTTTCTCTTTCTTTTGAAGGCTAGTTTTGATTCATAAATTGGCTTTGGAGGTTTTCACTAGTGATGTAATTTGCTTGTTGAGGCTAAGGAGGGAGTTTTTCTAATTTGGAATTAGTTCCTTTTTACCCTCGGACAACAATCTCTTCCTTTTTTTGTAAAGCCTGTTGATAGAGGATGTCCACCGAACAGGTTTGTGTTTCCTTGAGAAGCAGGTTTTAGTACTTTTGGGTATGGGTGAGTCCATGTAGCTGTACAGGTGCTTGTATACTGCATTGGTGTACTGTTCAGCATAGTTGTCTGCATCCTCTGAGGGTGGTGGTGGTGTGAAGCTACAGATACCCTCCCCTAGGAGGTTGTAGTCAACTTTTGAGAAGTTTTTTATCTTGGATTACAGCTGGGGGTGGGATAGAAACTTTGAATGTGACAGTTCGATGATCTAATCTCACCAGGGAAGAACATACTATGGGAGTGGTGCAGTTGTCACCCATGTTGGTGACAACCAAGTCCAGAATGTTATTTCCCCTTATGGGGAATGAGACAAGTTGGTCTAGTGTGTTAGAACTGATAAAGTAAAGGAATTGTTGAGTGAGTGCATTAGTGCAGGACTAGTTCCCCCAATCTATGGTGGGGTAGTTGAAGTTTCCAATGATCAGGGTTTTAGGGGGTACCTTGATGGAGTCAAGTAGATCCAGGTAAGATGAGTGGGTGCAGTGAGTCATGGAGGGGGGTCTATAGCTGTCTATAACTTGGATGGGTGTCTTGCCAACTGTCAGCTGCACCTGGAGAAGTTCCAGTACATCATGCTGTCAGACCAGTCTGGAGGTTTGCCTGTCCTTAATGAAGATAGAAACTCCACCAACCTTAGTCTTCCTTACCTCATTTTGGGGTCAGAATGTGTGGAGTGCGGTATACCCCGCACAGACATTGGCATCTTCCAGTGCAAGGAGAGCCTCCAGTGAGTTAATTTTCAGGTTAAAGCTCCTAGCGTTTAGCAGCATGACCTTCAAATTTTTTTTTGACAGATCTTTTATGTTGGAAGATTTCTCTTTGGGACATTGCCTAAAAAGGCACAATGGGGGATGCAAGAGCCTTGGCCAGGATCTGGAATCCCAGTGGTGACAGGTGTAGGCCATCTGGCAAAGCAATGAGGCCTGTCAACCATGTCATCCCAGGCAGAGAGATACTGGATCCCCTTGGAATGACACCAGAAACTAAACCAATTATTTTTTGTTGGTACTGTGGTAACATTCTTGGTGAAAGTAGGATACTGCTTAGGGATAGGGTCATACCTGCCTGGGTCACATACTCTGACAGCTCAATCATGTCTTGCTTCATATAATCCAGGGAGGCACATCTCAAGTCATTCACACCAACATGGACAATGACAGAGTCATACTTGTACTTGTGGAGAGACTTAAGTGCGTGCGTGATGTGGCAGATTTTGGCACCAGACAGACAACTGACCATGACCTTCTCCTTGTCAAGCCTGCTGAGGGGTCATCGGTGTGTCTCAAAATTGAGTCACCAATAACTAGTATGTTTGGTTTATTGCTATGCCTTATGGGTTATGTTTGTGAGACACTGGTGTGGCGCTGCTATGTGAGATGTGTTTGGTGTTATGTGTGGAATGCTTGTGAGTGTGTTTTAGAAGTATCTGCTCTTTAAGTAAGTTTTTATTGAGGACCTCTGCAAAGGTGGCTGTGTGTTGTGCTTGAATATGTAATATGAGTGGTGTTTGTGCTGGAATCTCCTCTTTGTCAGAAGTACTGACTGTGCAGCGAGAGAGCATGGATTCCATGTTATTGATGTAGATGCATTTCTTGCAAGTAGTGGAATTATGTGCTAGGAGAAGAGGGCTGTCAGTAAACATAAGTCAGTTGCTACACTGTCTCAGTATGCCCATGCTGACCAGGCTGGCAGGAGAAACCAATAGGAATTGTCCAGACATAGTGTTCCGAATACTTGGGTGGACTTATGGAGAGAGGGTTTTGATAAAGGTTTGTTCACAAGACTGTAGACTACAAAAAACTTAAATGTAAAGTAACTGGCCTGAAACACAAGTGTTAAAACCAAAACTAAAATGCTTAGAATAACAGATAAAGTTAATCAGGCAACTAACAAACTGTAATAAATGCAGCAGATATAAGCACTTGAACACTTTAGAGCACACAGCAAAAATAATGTGATAAAGTAGGAAGAACACAATTACGGTAAAGGTAGATGAATAAAGTGTAATTTTTTTAGTTTTTATTTATTTATTTTTTGAGTGGAGAGGGAAGAAACAGAACATTGTTCAAGATTAAGAAGCTAAGAGGGTTGGCCAAATGCTCTCTCTGTACTCAGTAGACTGAGCTGATGAGCTGATGAGATGAGAGAGGGAGGAGTGTCCAAAATCAAAGAAGCAAGGGGATAGTCCTTCCCAAATGAACTCACTGTACTCAGTTGAGTGAGCAAATGAGAAGGGAATAGGAGGAGTGACCAAAATCAATTTTACAGCAGGGGCAGGCAATTCCAAAGCCACCAACTTTAAGAATACAAAAACACCTGGGTGGGAGGGAAGGAAAAACAAACAATGCACACAGAATACAGAGGACAAATATACAAATGCAGTACAGTACAAAAAAGTGCAAAAAAAGTATACCTATCAGTTGGCATATCAGATGCTTATAGAATCCAACACAGCCAGGTAGTTAGCTCTGCAAATTCACAGAATGCAAGTCAAAAGGATCCACATGGAAAAATGCCACCAGATTTATTTTGAAATTTATTTTTTGTCATCATGCTAGTATCACATCTTCCTGATTAAAAAGAAAAAAACTATATTGCATAGCAAAATAGGTATGGCTATTGCATAGCAAAATAGGTATGGCTGGCAGACAGACTTAAAAATGCTAAGTACAACAAGTCGATAATGCTCCATTTTGCACACAAGTTTTAAGAGGACAACAAGCCAGTGATTGTATTGTCCAATAATATAGACACCACCCCACAAAAAACAACTGCTACATGATATCATTGGTTTATTTCTATGCCTTATGGGCTGTGATGGTTTATTGCAGCAATGTCAGTGTTGCATGTCCTGCAGTTTTATCAGGGTACAATGTATGTATGAATGGGATGACATAACAGACCAGTTGTAATGATGTTACCCATGCATAGCTGTCAACTGTCCAGATTTTCACAGAATATCCAGATTTTTGACTCATATTTTTGGTCCATTTCTCAGAAAATTGTAGTTTTCTGGAAAATCACTGGCACATCAATGAGGACTGAAGTCGGAAAATGATGGCAGACATTTGATTTTTAGACTTAATATCCTTCAGAAAAGTATTGTTAATGCAAAACCTGTTAATCTATCTACTTTCTAAGTTTGTAAGAGCAATATTTAAAACGTGCCCTTATACTGGGGCCTTTGTCCCCCTATTATTTGTGGCGTTGTCCAGATTTCTTGCTCTAAGAGGTTGAGAGGTATGTACCTGTCAATGTCAAAGGCCAGAATGTGGAGAACATATACATGAGCAGATCTTGTCCCTATAAGACGTGACAGTAGTAAATGTATTCCTTTTGTTTTGGGACAATGTAAGACATGCAGTGGTGTCATGCCCTAGCTGTATGACATCTGTAAGGCAGCTAAAATTCCAGAAAGCATTTATGGGCCAAATTATCAATGGTTATAAAAGTCAAAATGCAGCCCACAAGTCCATCAACTTATGGCATGAACATAGCCTTGACCCAAGCAACAGATTTAGTCCTGGGGTAAATCACCCCTTCTGAATTGAGAAGGGAAGGTGTCAGAACTCAGCCTCAAAGGGGGTACTGCAAAACCACAATACCAATGCACTGAATTCAAGGTCCACCTTTATGCAGAATGCTTCATGAACGATCAGAGCCACACCATTGCCGCCCATAGCAGATGCCATTCCTTGGAGGCCGCAGTCAAACACTACTACTATGTAGCACTGCAAATGCAAGTCATGTCATATGTTCTGTAGTGATCAACACAATATTCTTATCATACATATTTGTAATGATCATCCTACACACAACTGGTTAAGTCACATGTCCTGTACCAGCCAACTAAAACTTAGATTTATCATTAACCTAAATGACAATTTGTTGAGTTGTGTGTTCTGCACCATTAAAACAGAAAACATTACTTTGACTTGAATTTACTGTTACCCATAAATACAGCTACACCTTGCTGCATGTTCATTTTGCATCAGTTAACATTTGATGCCTGTGTGCTGCATGCATGAATGGCCCATACTTCATCTACTTTTTGCTTTGCAGTTGACGTGTGGTTGCCAAAGATTTTGTGTGTGTGTGTGTGTGTGTGTGTGTGTGTGTGTGTGTGTGTGTGTGTGTGTGTGTGTGTGTGTGTGTGTGTGCACGCATGTGTGCATGTGTGCATGTGTGTGTAAAGTGGACACATAGTTCATTTTTTGTTTTGTGAGGACAATATCTTAATTACATTAGCCTACTGAATAAAACCCTGTGTCTGATCAGGTCTATATTAAATAACCGAAGAGGTGTTTTAAGGAACAACTCTTGGCCAATACATAATGAACGAACGCACTAAAGTGTGATCATTCAGAACAGCAAGTTCTTTGCCTGGGAAAGAAATTGCTTGGACATCCCTGTAAGTTTGCCCTTTTCTCGACTGTAGTGCAATCTTGGAGTTGGTATATTTAGTTAGAGGGGGTGCAGGGGTGTTTTTTTTTTTTTTTTTTTTTTTTTTTTTTAGACAAGTAATTTATTTCCAAGGGAAAGAAATTGCTGAGGTCAGTGTTCATGGTTTTGTGCACTCACTGTTTATGTGTTGGCGAAGAGGTGTTTGCTGAAACACCTCTTCGGTTATTTAATATAGACACATCTGATCAACATGGTTGGGTTGTATGGATGTCAAAAAAAATGTACTCCTTAAAATAACTGTATCCTTGTTCATTGAAAACAATCATTAAGTTGCTCAGAAGTCTTCCCTGTATTAATGCCATGATTTTGATTATGTGCAGTATACTGCTTTGGCCATGTACCACACAATCACACTGTGCTATTCAGGTCTGGTGAATGATAGTAGCTAAATAGGATGCACATCACCAGACCACATGAGGTGGCAATGTGATGTCACTCACTTACGTCCATGGTTCTTGGTTTGTTGTTTGTTGTTGGTCATGCTTTGTTTTGGAAAGGACATGGATGTGTATGGCTGCAGATTTGAAATACTTGTTTTTCAAAACTTGATATGTATATGTATGGTGGGCTGCACATTATGAGACATGCAATTTGTCTAGCTTTGCAGCCATGGGCGTTGTTGCACACCACTAGATGTACTCTAGGAGTGATTTATGTCAGTCTCTGCAGAAGAGATAGACTACATTTTCTCATTTTGGTGAACTTGTTGAGCTACTTATGTTATATGCTTAGAAACAAGTATCCGAACAGAGCAGCTGCCTTTGATGAAACTAAGATACTGCAATATATTATAGCTCAGTATATAGGAGTAATGCCCATATGTACAGATATCAGTCTGAGAGGTTCATATTAAATGGTCATGACATTGTCAGTGCTGCATCACATGATGGTTGACACATCAAGGGTGGGGAATGCAATTGGTATAGGTATATCACAGTACAATGAAAGTGGGTTCTGTGTCACTCACCATGAGATACCTTATTTTTCTGTTGCTGACACTTTCATTTCAAACGATATTATAGTCCTGTATGCATGATTACTTATATTTATGGCTGTTGACAACGTGATATGTTGATGTGTAGGGAGCAGCCAAATGCGAGGTCCAGGCAGACTAACATGTCAGTGTAAGTGCTACATGAACTGCATACAAGCAATGCTAATGATACACTTTTTAATGCTGCCTGGAGGAAAGGTGGATGCACATGGACAAATTCTTTTTATCCCCATGGACAAAGCATTAACCTTCAGCAGTTCTGTGAATATCAGACTAAGAAACTTTAGCACATTTTGTACTGCTCTGAATGTATGTACTCATGGCATGATTACATACATACATACATACAAATGTTTCAAGCATGGGCATTAAAGCCCTTCTAGCTTGCCAATATGCCAAAACACTTGTTCCCATAATAAATGTCCAGGCAGTTCTTAAAAATATCTAAACTAGTACTTGCTTTAATGTAATTTGGTAGTCTGTTCCAAGCATCAGGTACTCTGTCAGAGAACCAATTAGTACACTTCTCATTCCTATAGAATCATCTACATAGGTTGTCTGATGATTCTCTAATATGTTTTGATAACCCCAAACATTCCTAGAGGTAGTTGTCTCTAAATGCCCTATATGCTTGAATAAGATCTCCTCTTAGAAATCTGTAAGAAACACTGTACAAGTTCAGATATTTTAGTCTTTCATAAAACCTTAGATTTTCACATCCATGGATGCCCTTAGTACATTTCCGCTGTACTCTTTCCAGTTTATTCATGCTTGTTTTCCTACAGGGTTTCCATATTGTTATTCCATACTCAAGTTTGGGTCTATGTAACTAACAATTACTTCATTATGTTTGATTTTCTAGACTTTATAAATCTTTTTATACAACCTATAGTTCTATAACTATTATTAGCCAATTGGTTGATATGATTAGAAAAACTCATAGCTGAATCTACCCATATACCCAGGTCCTTAAATGGAGCTACAGTTTTAATCACTGTGTGCTGCATTAAATATTCACCTTTCAGTTTATGCCTCCCAAATCTTATATGATTACTTTTTGATGTGTTTATCAACATATTATTCTCCTGTGCCCAAATGATCAATTTAGTCAAATTATTTTGCAGACATGCCTTAGCTGTAACACTTGTAATCAGTTTATCCAATTTCTGGTCATCAGCATATATACTGTAGAGCACTTCAGGATTAAAAAGTAAGGTCTGAAAGATACAAAATAAACAAGTAAGGGCCTAGTACAGGGCCCTGTGTGACACCTTGACTGTAACCAAGAATTTCACCTGTTCACTTGGTGTGTGATACTTGCCATGTCCTATATGTAAGCCATGCAGCTATCCATCTTATCAACAGTACATCAATACCTAGTTGTACTAATTTATTGATCAGTGTTTTGTGCATGACCCTGTAAATGTTGAAGTTAAATCTATATAAATCACATCACAGCACAATTTTTCATTCATAGCTGTTATTATATTGTTAGAGAACATCATGTTACAGGTGGTAACAGATCTATTTTCAACATATGCATGCTGATATATGGTTTCAAGTCCCAACCTATCCAGTTCTGACAATAATTTATCCAGTATTACCTTCTCCATTATTTTTCCACAACATGAAAGTAGACTTAAGGGTCTATATAATTCTGGGTTTGTCCTACTCCCCTTTCCCTTAAAGACAGGTTTAATAAGTGCGGTCTCAAATCTTGAGGAATCTCCCCATATTTATATGACCTAGTGAATAATAGATGTAATGGCAGTGTAAGTTCTTGCTTAAGTGTTCTCAGGTCATTGTTATTTATTCTGTCTCCTCCCTGCGCTTTGTTTGGATCCAGTTTGCACAGTTCTTTTTCAATATAATTTAATTTGATTCCAGTATCTGAGGTAACCTGGATGTCACTAGGACAACTTACCACCCCTTTTGTGGAGCCAAACTGTTTTGCTTAAGATTTTGTAAATATGTTTATAATCTGTTGTGTCTGATTAGTATAGTATAGTATAGTAATGGTAGGTGGGCCAAGAGGCACACAGCTGTGAACAAAGTGTCTAGTCACATTTACATAGTAATGGCACAATAATGATTATTCTGAAGCTTTCAGCACACCTGTATTTAAGGCTTTAGCAGCAATATGCACAGTGTGCAATTTGCTTAATATCTTTGTTTTGTGATGTTATGGATTGATGTTTATAGAGAGATTGTCAGTGTTCTATGTGTATGCTTCCTTTGTGTTGCTTTGTTATGACAAAGGTCAGTCAATGTTGTGCTGCATAGCCATTCCTATATTTACAGGCCTGCTGAGACAGGTAATCACTTACTAGCAGGGAAAGTTTGGTTAGCAAAAGAACGATCAGAGGTCATATGGTTCAGGCTCAGTGATACATTGTAGGATGGAGTTCTTAGGATGTTGATGAAGGAGGATATAAAAGCCAGATATTAGTAATATTCAACCGTTAAGAATAGTATTGCAGGACCATGTATGGAGTGGGGTCTACTTTGGAAAGTCAAAATACCAGAACACTGACTTTCACAATCCTGAGACGAGATGGCGGACAACATCAGAAAACCAACATCCCAGAACACTGACTGGGCCACCATGTTGAACTTTGCCTCTTCTCCCCATGGAAGGGTGACCTCGGCGTTGGCATATTTAGTTAGGGGTAGTATGGGGGTGACGCCCCTCACATCGGTAGGTTTAATTTTATATTTTCTTGGACAAGTGGTTACTTACCTGGGAGTTCACAGTCGGTGTTCCTGGATGTCAGTTTCTAATGTTGTCAGCCTTCTCGTCTCGGGATTGGGAAAAATGAAGTTGTGGCATTTTGGTCTTCCGAAGTAGACTCATGGAGTGTTGTGTATGAAGGTACAAGGTAAGTTATGCAGGATAACAATCTGATATATTTGCATACCCAAACCAGCAGTCAGCAGTGTATATTGAATTATTGAAAAGTGTTTAAAAAATGGACATTTGGACAATATTTCCAGCAATAATGCAAAACATAGTAGAATCTATCGTATTTGGGAGTGTATGCAAATAGTGGGTGTTAAAAAATTAAATTAAGTACACTTGGGTAAAAGACCACAGGCAGAGATATAATTGTTTGAGATACAAAGTATTTATTTTAGGAATATTTTAATACAGAACCTAATATGTGCTTTAAGATATGCAATAGGAAGCAAGGTGGTATCTACAAGATGAAAGAACTTGGTAGGCATGCACATTGAAACTGCCACTGTCAGATGAACATAAATTTAATTATTGAAGAGTGATTGCAAAAGGTATGAAAATTTTAAATAGTTCCACATTTCTGTTAACAATGCAAAAACAGAGAGCAATTTTATCTTTTTATGGGCATATGTTAAGTTGGAGTGTTAGTTAAAAAAGAAGATGACAGTAAACAAGGCAGGTAACTTGCAGGCAACCATAGATGTACGTGTTTCATCATCATCGACCCCATTTTTCTCATTTTATATATGGGGTCATAGTGTTGGGTCAACTGCTGCCATCTGTCTATATTCAATGCCACTCTCCTGCCTTCTTCTACATTTATGCCCGACTGTTACAGATCTTCTCTCACACAATCCATCCACCATTTTAGTTCTAGCATTTCTAGAAAACTGTTTGCTAGAACCAACAAACCTATTAGTGTTCACTTGTTCCAAAATTAAAAAATAAAACTTATGAAAGCATTTACAAATTAAACTGTGTCTTGCCAAAATAAGGACCAGAATCATGCTTTGGCAAGATACAGTTTAATTGCAATTGAAATGTTAGAACTAAAATGGCAAGTTTTTCTTAGGGCTGATGTGAGTCCAGGTTTGAATGAAACTATTTCCATTAAAAGTTTACTGAAATACAAATACATATAAAATATTATTTTTTATAGTGAACAATACAAATTATACTTATGGATTTTTCTAAGTAATGAGTATATCATATATATATTTTTTCTTAAGACGTTTTACATGTGTTTTTTACAGTTTAATGTAATATCGCTTTAATTATTTGTTTAAAGTTTTAATTGTATTGTGATGTCATCACTCTGACTGTATTTAAATGGTCTGAATTTATAATGAGTTGTTTCTGAAGAAGTTCCGAAAGTAAAGAAAAGAAAGCGCTAAATCTGACTTATGTCCATATTTCAGCTTTGAACACACAGTGGTGTATTCATTTCATTATTGTGGTATAATTTACTGTTTGCTCATACATGGGTATAAACACGACAATTTAGTACTGAAATTCTGCAGTAATAAGGCTATCAGCAAGCATGTGTGATGAATTGGAAATGTTTGGAGTGACGGTAATGAATAAAAAAGGCAGTATTATAAGTATATGAAAATGGGAGAGAGTAGGGCATGGATGTTTTTTTTTTGTGGCAAAAGTGAATGCATTCTTTACCTGAACTGTAATATATTGATATTTTCCCTGGCTATATTGAGATTTTTGTATGTAATTATATAGTTTTGTGTTAAGTAACATTTTCATTTAATGTGGGTGGCAATATCATCACACTTTATCTGACTGTAGCCCTTTTTTTTCTCTTTTGCACATGTACTAATGACGAAAAATAAAGGATCAAAGCAGATAGAGGATAACTTCAGCTGTAAAGGAAAACAATGTCCTCATGGCAGCACTTAGGACATATGGAAAACTTCTCTTTGGTAAAGGGGGGGGCTCAGACAAGCTGAAAGGAGCAAGGCCTGGAATCAAGTAGTTGTTGAAAGTAATACAGTGGGTGGCAGAAACCAAGCATTGGTACAGTGTAAGAAAATGGCAAATTATATGGTAATATGGGCTAGAAGTAAGGCCAGGCAGAATGCAACTTCCCATTCCAATACAGGGCGGACTCCGAATCTTATTCAATTAACATCTGATGAGGAATACCTTCTATGCAACCATGGGGATGTCTGACTATGGTTGAACAGGAATAATTAGAGGTGGTGTGGACACTCTCCAGCTTACCTATGTGTGCAGCAACAGAAACACTCATCTGATGAAGGATGGTTTAAAATCAGCATCATACATTTACACATAGACAAATGAACGCTGACAAGGAATAATGTTATTAAACATGTCACAATTAATTATTATTATGTGAATCTTATATAACACTAAAGAATGGAAATGAAGCCAGTGTGCATGGTAAATGTCCCACTATCCCCTTGTAAACATACATTACTGTATGCTATTCCATTATGTATTAATATTTTCAAATATTTTTTTTACAGGGCCTGTATCAGAAACAGTTCAATTATACCAATACATTTGGATGATATCAGCTGCAGAATGGATGTTGCTGCTGCTCAGTGGTGGCTGGTGACTTCAAATTAAAGGAGGGCTGCAGGAGACAGCTGAATGGGTGGGGCCAACATGAAGGGGTGTGGCCAACTAGAAAGGGGGCGGATCTATGCTCAAAAGCACAATTGGAACTTTAATTAAATACGCTGCCCTGGGTGCCAAACAGTCATTACGAGAGTTCAATCAAGACAAAATGAAGTGTAGAAGAAAAAAATATTTCAATGCATTGGCTACATGACAACTTACTTAATATCCAGATGGAAACAGGTTGTGAGGCATGAAAAAATAAATTACTTTTTAAATACACTACTGGAATGCCAGTCAAAATCAAGTGTAAAAAAACAAGCAGCACTCAACTCAAACCACTACTCCTTGCACTGCAGTTTTAATTATAATTTATATTCAGCTTTATAAAATTACCAAGTAACATGCTGAAAGTAGCAATCTCTGTGATACCCCACTTGTAAAAATGTTTCTTATCCAAAAAAGACCTGCTGCCTGACACAACTATCTACTTGTTTCATGGGGAAGACATGATCAAAGTAAAAAATGAACAGCAAACAAGAAACAAGCTCAAAATAAATTGCTTAAAGGATTCCTGCACAAGTTATGGACCACACATGATACATTGGCATTCTGTTTAGTTTACGGGTAAGGCTGCAAAGATGACTGCAAGTCTCCAACAAATGTAATGAGCTTTTGAAAATACTGTAATCCTGTCCTTTTATTACAAATACTGTCATATGCATTTCAATACCCACATTATCTAGTTATGTAAATATTCTCAGCATGGCAACAACGAAAAGGCTTTCAATGCTGGTAATTCTTTAACAGTATGCTTATTAAAGCTTACTTGCATCTTACAATCTCCGACAAGCTTACCTGATGGTCATTAAATCATTGCTACTTAAACAGAGCAACAGGGCACTGTGACAGCATGCATTTCCTGAATAATAAGAAGCATAAATCAACAGTATAAAAATATGACAGAAATCCAGAACATTCTGCAAAATCAAGGACAGATGAAAAGCCACGGTCGTACTTGTGGTCTACCTTGGATGGGGGAATACTCTGCAGACTTACACTGCATAACTGCTCCTTGCCTTCCTTGGACACATCTAGAGCCACTACAATGGGGTGTGGGGTGCAACAAGTATGTCACAATTTGAAATGTCTCTGGCTGACAGTGATGGCTCTGACACTCATACCTCTCAACTTCAGAGCAAGAAATCTGGACAAAGCCATACATATAACTAGAAGTGGGATACAGGCCCAAAAATAAGGGCATTTATTAAATATTGCTCTTATTAACTTAAATAATAGAACAGTAGTAGGTATTGCATTAGTGCAAATTTTCTGAAGGGTATGAAATCTGAAACTCAAATGTCTGTCATTATTTTCTAACTTCAATCTTTAATAACTTGCCACTAATTTGCCAGAAAACCACAATTTTACAGACCAAAATGTGATGCAAAAATATAAAGTTGCCACACAATACAGCTGGGAACCTGTCAAAAAAGGGACACCTTTTTAATATTAACACTGTTAACTTGAGCAGCTAACAAAATAAGAGCATCTACATGCATTTCTGAATAAAAGTAATCTATAACGCTGATCATTACATTTATATATAATTATAAACCCTCCACGTTTTCTTCCAAAATTGCCATTTTGAGGAGGGATTATTAGGGGAGAGCAACATTTTGAGCCAAAATTGGGGACAATGGAGAGGTTTGGATATTCCTAATTCTACAAAGCGATTTGCACATACCCCTCAACCTCTTAATGCAGGAAATCTGGACAAGGCCAAATATATTGGGGGAACATACAAACACTAAAAATTGCTCTTGTATAAACTTAAGACAGTTGATAGAATAACAGGTCTTGCATTAGCATGCATTTTTCTGAAGGTTATGCTGTCTGAAACTCAATGTCTACCATTTAGTGACTTCATTCCTAAATGATTTGCTAGAAAACCACAAATTTTATGAGGAACAAACCAAAAATAAGAAGCAAATATCTATTCATTTTGCAAACATATGGACAACTGAGAGGTATAGTTCAACTGGGGCTGTCTGAGTTTGCTACCCCCCCCCCCCTCACAAAATCATGGTCGAATGGAGCCTCCCCCCTGCAGCCATTCCAATGTCCCATTCCTTGGTTATTTTGCCGCATTTACCATAAACACTGTAATGTCATACTGCTTTACTTCTGCAATGATTTAGATTTCATTTGAAAGTTTTATTTTGCATTTTACAGCACAAACCCTAATAGATATCTGTTAAACAAAGCAATGCAGTCTAACAATGAAAACAGACTTGGCATTAAAACTTATCTGCCCTTGAAACTCACATGCATTGAAACAGCATTGAAACCCACATTCAAAGAAAATACATTTTGCCAGTGGAAGATAAAGATTAACTCTGGGCTGTTTTAAAAATCATAGGCTCCTTGAACATGAAACATACACATGCTCTTTGATACACCTTCCTGACTGTATTACATTATATTCCTTGTACAATACAGTACAGTTGTTAGAGGGCATTTTAAATTTATTGTTTTGAACATTTTCCAGTAAACAATGAAACAAAATGCATACACCAATGACAAAACTGACCAATTCAGAACATTTCCATCATAAAAAGTCTACTCAACCTTCTATAGTCCACCAGTATCAGTAAATATGCACAATCTCTGAAGTAGTAAAATCCACATTAAAGAAATCTGTAACTAATAAAAAGAGGTTGCTGCTAGCAAACAACTTTATATGTCATTGTTTCATCTACAAATAAAGTGCCTGTTGCCCTTGAAGAATAAATTGCCTATGCTGCATGCATTAAAAAAATGATAAGCTAGTAATACCACAATAGGCCATGGATAGCAAACTGATAACAGGTTCATAGTTACTAGGTATCTTTGCAAAAAGGACTGCAGCATCCACCCCCTTTACAACACAGTACAGTATCAACAATGCATCTACCTATTGTGGGAGTAGAACCTACAGCCTTCTGCATCAAAAGCAAGTGCATGACCTGTTGTGCTAATAACGATGCAAGCAGACTTAGCATAAGCAGCACTAAACTTTTATTCCCCTGCAGCTCTCAGCTCCTTGTAAAATCTACTCAACACTCAGCTGTATCTCTGAACTTTGCAGCACAAGAAATCTGTAAAAAGCCAAAATTTATTGGGGGGGGGGGGCAAAAGGTCAAAAACCAGGGACACATTTTAAACATTGCTTGTATAATGTTGGAAAGTTGCTAGAATAAAATGCTGTGTTACCACCATACATTTCACTGCCATGTCTTGAACCCAGGGGACCCTGTGCAAAACAGTCAGAGCAACATACCACTATGCCAAATCAGCTGTTTTGTGAAAGAGGAAGACGGAAACTTAAATGGCTACCATTTAATGAATTCAGTTCTCACCATAGCACAGCTGTCAACCTATTAGCACAACACACCTGAACAAAGCCAATAATGGGCGAATACAGCCCCCAAACATTCAGTGAAGTCAGTTCTCACCATAGCTCTCAACCTATTAGCAAAAAACACCCGGACAAAGCCAGTAATGGGGGAATATAGCCTCCAAACATATTCAGTGAATTCAGTTCTTACCATAGCTCTCAACCTTAGCACAAAACCTGGATGAAGCCAATAATGGGGGAATACAGTCCCAAAAATAGGAACAAATTTCAAATAGCCATCTTATACACTTAGAAAATTGCTAGAATAAAAGCTTTTGTGTTACCATGCACTTTCTGAAGAATATGAAGTCTGATATTCGAATGTGTGTCATTTTTAACATTTGTTAACCAGGAAAGTCTGACTTGGAACAAAAGCTAATTT
>NC_056729.1:581836172-581911172 GCF_019279795.1 Protopterus annectens | reverse complement strand
CATTGTTTAGGTAATATTGCACATTATTTTAGATAGATTGCAAACACTACTCAAGATGCATGTGGTTTACTGACAAAGCCTTCAGGAAGTAAAGGGATTGATTAGCATTATATTCTTCAGGAGTCAGTGAGTTACCTTAATGGCTTCTCTCACTTCTGAAGACCACCAGTGGGACCTACAGCTACCAACCTGACAAGCACAATGCACATTTTGACCACAGTTCCTTTCGGTTCCTCAACTTCTGAGTACATCAATAGAGTCTGTTTGGACTGCACATTCTTAACCTCCCCATGGCTGATCTCTGTAAAGGGTTTTGCTCTGTATATTGCAGTCTTAATGTCATTTTTCCTAGGCTCAATGTCTTTCTTCTAGTGATGTTTATTTATTTATTTATTTAACTGTTCTGATACTGTGCCACAGTATGGCAACTGTGTGCATGTTAGCAATGCTAACTATCCATTAGACATGTACAGATTTTACAGTTTGTGCCTAGTAAATTGGAGTTCAAAAATCCCCTGTAGCATGTCATGCTGTCTGCCTGAATAAGACACCGTGTGGCCTCATCTGCACAGCAAGACACTGACTGAGCATGACTGTGTCCCCTGTGTTTGGTTATGTTGAGCCCCTACAACAGGAACACAAGATGTCTTATCTGTACCGTGTCCTCTCTTGACCACCAACAGAACTGATACCTGTTCTGCTTGCCCCTGTGTCCTGTCAGGTATAGCATCTACCTCATCAGGACTACACCCTATCCTGTTCTGTCCTCAGTGCCCTGTTATGTTGAGCTTCTCCAGGCTGTCAGTCTCCTGTTATGCCTTACTCAGTGTTATCCCACACTCCACTATTCTGTGACAGTGTCCGTTGTTTCCATGCCTTCTTGTGTGGTGACTGCAGTCCTGAGGTCCATTACCAGATGTTGTATTTGCTGTCAGTTTGCCAAAATGGCAATATACCCTGAAATGCACTATATTATGTTTCTCTATCTTTCTCAATGTAACATGGTTTCCTGCAAAATAGTGATGGTGTACTATAGCTTCTTAAAATGGAGTTTGTAGACTAGACATTATGCTAATCCTGCATAATTACATTTGAGTGGCACCATTAACTTGCTCCATTATCATCTCTAGTCTACAGGGTAGTTTCTGCTTACTCATAGGCTTGTAGGTCTTGTATGGTGTGTGGATGTGGGAAGCCTATCTGAGCTAATGTCACTTTTCATCTCATTTCCAACCATGTGTACCATGCTACAATTAATGGGCATCATATGACCCTGTTGCCTTAAAATGGGCATCGCATGGTATCCACTATATGTGGCTGTATACCCCACTACCATTTTATATCCTACAGTGTCCTTGTGAAAGTATAATACAAAACCCATTGCCTAGGATCCTTCTTCCTTTCTCATGTACCACTTATAGTAATATTTAGTGTCCAGAGATAAACTTTCCCACAGTGCTTTAATGCTTGTTGTCTGTGGGTGTCCCTTCACACATCACACATTTTCAGTATATCTCTTCACACATCTCATATTGCAAGTGGACATGGTCTCAGTAGCCACAGATTATCAGTATTTTTGCAAAATCTTTCCTCACCTCTGCATTATTAAAATAATGATGAAAATGAGTCAACTGAAGAAGACGTGCAGTCATATATGTATCAATGAGTAGTTATTTTTGACAGAAAACCATAACTACACACTACCAGATAATCCATAAAAGTCAGTGTAAAATTAACATTCAATTTTTAAGAGAAATGTTTAAATAGTTTAATTGTCTGGTAGTGCAACTTCTTAGCAGACTAAGATATCACTCAAAAAGTGGGTTTGCTCAGTATTTGTACCCAAGAAATCTAAAACTAGCTAAAACTTAAAAGGTTAAACATTTTTCGTTGATTTATATGGTCCTTCATGTGCCAATTGACTGACAGGCTATTCACTCAAAATTTAGACTGCACCCAACTACATCCAACTTCAGAAGATGCATTACTGGTTGTAGGGGACAGACACCTCCTCATATTGGGGGGTGGTTATGGGGGTATTCTACACATGTCACTCAAGGCTAACAATTTATTTTCCAGTTAAGATATTTTAATGGACAGACCATCGTCATTTGAGACTCGATGGATCATACCGTATCCACTTTCGCACACTGTATTATCTATAGTTCATATATTGTGATGACAGATTAACAGAATGTCATGATATTGGCTGAAACCACTTCATAGTGTGAGCAAATTTCTTAATTACTCATGTCAAGAAGAGTGGCACCTATCTAAAACAGGTAGTGTGTGTGTGTGTGTGTGTGTGTGTGTGTGTGTGTGTGTGTGTGTGTGTGTGTGTGTGTGTGTGTGTGTGTGTGTGTGTGTGTCTGTAGGAAAAAAAGCTAAACTTATGTCAGAGGAAAATTAGAAAAAGATAAGTAAAAATAGCAATAATGCGATGAAAAAAAACAAAATAGCCTGAAATTTCCAGGGGAGAGATTTATTTAAGACAGTAGCTGTGAAGACAGACAGTGAGAATTACGGTTGCCACCTTCTACTTCTTACATGATTTGATTCCAGACTATATGTAAAATTAAATAGCTTATCTGGTTATTTAGAAATGACTGCACAAACTCTAATATTGTGTTTTCCAGAGCAAACACAATACCAATGTTTCTAAAATCACTGCCAAAGCAAACACATTACTAGTGTTTGTAAAATGAATGCTTCCAAATGACATTATTCATACAAGCATGACTTTGGCATATTTAACTGCATTGTCAGCATTAAGAAAAGAACAAAAGAAAAATATGATTTAGCTGAAAATCATGCACATTTGTATGAAAAGTAATGGGGGGAGTAGGGAAGATGGGAGAAGAAAGGTGGCTTCAGACCCTGCTGGTGGTGAAGAAAGAGGTGTGGATTTTTTTTTTTTTGCATTACAAAGGTATCAAACCTAGTTAGAATGAGTATCACAAGAAAGAAACATAACAATAATGTGTGTGTGTGTGTGTGTGTGTGTGTGTGTGTGTGTGTGTAACTGCAAAATGATCTTGTCCAAATTTCATTTACTGTTGGTAGAAGAAGGACTGAGAGGTACTGGACTGACAGCCTCATGGGAGGTTAGTGATTATAACTTTTCTCTGCAGCTGTCCAGTGTAAGATTTAGTTGAGTGTGGCAAGTGTCTATAATAACCTAAAGCAATACTGCAGATTTGTTGTCTGCTGTTTAGGCCAAACTCTCCTCACATATTGTTGACTATCAACAGAAACTGTATTCTCTGACTATTAATTAATTAATTGGTTGCGCTAAGTGTGGACTTATATGCTCGTTCATCACATATTAACTGGAGTAATTGGAGAAGATTTAATGGCTGACAATTGATATACTAATTTGTTTGCAGCAGTGTGGGTATTGTAAATTGGACTTCTATAGCTTGTACAACAGTTGGATGCCACCAAAAAGTGTGTGTGTCATTGCAGCCGTAAGATAAATAAACAGCAGGATACATTGCACAAGAGTTATTTATTGTTTACACACTGTAGTTAGAAGATAGTCAAAACAAACTGTGAAAAATATGCCAAGATATCAATGACATAACTATTTAAACAATGCAAAGCAAAAGGACTCCCACGTATTGGTCTTAACAAGGGCAAAGTAACAGTCACCTTGTGTGCAATCACATTTCAGTTCACTGGACATGGTGACAGCCTGGCGGGGGCTGCATATATGCCTCATGCAGCAAAGGGGGCCATTCAGTATGCCCCCAGAGATCTCTAAATGCAGCTTGCATTAAAGAGACTAGAGATGAAGAACAAATACCCAGAAATCAAGGCAGCAGAGACAGAATGAAACAGCTTGAAGTGCAGCGGGAGCAAAAACAGAGAGCTACAGAGAAGGAGTGGTGAAAAGGAACAGGAAAACAGTGTTTGAATAAATAAATAAATGCTAACCCATCACCAAGGGCATGAGAGTAATAGGGGTAAACTGGGCAAGTCTTAAACAATTTACACAGTATAAAAAAATACTGACTTTGGTAGCTGTATTTGGGCATTTGAAAGGATGTGCAATCAGCACCGAATTAACCAGGAGCAAATGGTAGGATTTTTAACCTCACCACTCACTGGTACAGCAATGAATACTCTTTCCTTTTCTTTTTATTATAGCTGCCACTATAATTACACCATTTACACTGTACCACAAGTGCAATCCACATGCATGGTGCACTTCCACAACATTACTACTACTTTTAACATTTCAACAATTTCAGTTCATTTTAAACTGTTATATACCACATTGCCAGCTACTGTTTTCTAGCTGGCTCCCAGGCTCATGCATCATCTCAGCATTTCTCTGACTTTCCTTTCATTTTATGTGGCTTCTGTAGGATGCTCCCCACTAAATTTTCCTCTTCCCTTATTTCGATCTCCTTGTTCTATTCCCATCCATAGTGCCTCATGCAGTGCTTCCATAAATTTGACTTAGAAATGCATAATTTACCTTCTCCCCCTTATTATGTTTTGAATCCTTCTCTTGAAACCTGTTCATAATTCCGATTAAGTCCCTAATTTTGGGAGGTACTGCATCTGCCACCTCCTAGTTATAGCTTTCTTGACTACTATAAGGATTAATTCATCTAGCACCTTTATATCTACTAGCCCCACTGTTCCTCTACTCTAACTCAACAGGCAATATTCATTTTCCAGTTTCCTGTCTTCCCCCAAAATATCATTTACCGGGTCCACTTTTACATGTCGAGATTCTGAAATCTCAACTTTTAAAAAAACTTACCCAAAACATCGAGATTTCAGAATATCGACATTTAAAAGTGAACCCCAAAAAAATAAAGTAAAGCAAACTGTTTGCAGGGGGGCTTGCCCCCCTGTTTGGAGGGGGGCAAGACCCCCTGCACCCCCACACACACCCTACTTAAATATATCAACTCCAAGATTGCACTACAGTGAAGAGAACTGCAAGTGCAACAGGAGCATTTCCGTTCTCTTCACTGTAGCGTGATCTCAGAGTTGGTATATTTAAGTAGGGGGGTGTGGGGGGTGCAGGGGGGCTTGCCCCCCTTCAAACACTTTATTTTAAGTCTCTCTTTTTTTTTAACCCACTTTTAAATGTCAAGATTCTGAAATCTCAAAGTTTTGGGTACTTATTTTAAAAGTCGAGATTTCGGAATTTCGACATTTAAAAGTGGACCCATCATTTACCAGCCTTGAATGCCATTCCAAAATAGGATAAATTTCAGTCAAGACCAAAATATATGATCCCAGCTTTCCTTATGTCCCTCCCAGCATCTCCATCCCTGCTGGTCTACCTGAGGGAACATTTTACCTAATCTTTCCAGGGTATAAAATACTTGTGCAGATGCTTCCAAGCAAAACTTTGTCGGCCTTTTTGGTGCTCTACATATTTCTTTCCACTGTGCATCAATGAAAGGTCTATCTAGAAGTTTCTCCCAACTTCCTACAAGTTCCTGTCTTATTTTCTCCAGTTCTTCTATTAAAGTCCTGTATGACCTACATACCAACTTTTATTGTCTGCCTCTCCCCCAGTCTCTATTAAAATATCTAACAAAGCTGGCCTTTTAACTTCTTGCCCAATATATTTCATTGTCAAGCTCAAGTATTATCCTGGCCTCACTCAAAAACTTTCCCCAGTTTAGTTTCACTGTAACATTTTTGTCCCTTTTCTGAGTTGTTACCAAAAGGATAACTTGCTCTCAAAGGAATACAGTGCCTCAAATGTTTGTTGTTCCATCTATTCCTTCCTTCATTCATTCCAGTGGGCTATTCCTCTTAGTTTTACTGCATTATTCCCTAATTTATATACTTAATTTAAATACAATTTCCTACCACTCCAGATGTCATAAACCACAAATTCAACTTAACATTCTGAAGAAATTCCTCTTAAAGTAACATCATTGCTTTCTATTCAGCCTTATAGTTTGTTTTCTGCACTAAATAAGCTAGTCTTAATTGTGCAGCTTTATAGCAGGTCTTCAAGTCAGGAAAATCTGACCCTTCCTACTTCCATGGAAGTAACATTTTTTCACCATTTTTCCATGGGTCCCTTCCCCTCCCATCGAAATATACTTAGTTTTTTTCTGTAAAGTTCTCAAAAATCTTCTGGTTCAACTATAAAAGTTTGGCTCATATTAAGCATTTAGGATACTGCAAGCAGTTCAATGACTTCTATTTTGTCTTCCAAATCTAGAATTAAAGTTCTACATGTTTTAATCATCCCTACAATTTAATTCTTTATTCCACCTAAGATCTCTAGTGGTACTTGGCTAACCCTCTTTGTAATCCACACTCCTGGATACCTCAATCTATAGTTATCCTGCACAGATGGAAGGCGCTGAACCAACTTACCAATATTGTTTTTGTGTCATTCTTTTTTATTTTATACACTAAAATGACCACATAGTCCCTCAATATGTGGGAAAGTCTGTGCAGATCTCTCTCTGGGTCATTTAGGTAGACTAAGATATTAGCTGTGAATAGGCTGATCTTTTCTTCTTGGGCATTCCAGTGCATCCCCCTAATTTTATTTTGTCTTATCTTCTGGATGAGAAGCTCTAGACAGAATGCAAATAGTAGCAGTAAAAGCAAGCACTCCTGGTGAGCTCCTCTGTGAATGGAAAACTTATGGAAAACTCAACCTCCTAGTTTTATCATTGTTAAGGCAGTTGTACAGATATCTTGTAGTAACATAACAAAATCTCTTGGCAACCCAAATTTATACAGCACCCACCGTAGGTTGGTCTACTTAACTCTAACGAATGCTTTTTTCCATTACCAGGCTTATTAATAGCAATGATGACGTACATTCCTCTGCTTCTTGCTATATCATGATTGTTGTTATAATATTATGAAATGTTTACCTCCCCTGAACAAAGCAGCATTGATCTGGGCTTACCAGCTGGGGCATTAATAATGTTAACCTTTTTGGAATGATGATGCCAACAAATGATTTATAATTATGGTTAAAGATGGAGGTGGCACTATAGGAGGCTGGTTTTAGGGGTCTTTTCCTTCATTAGGTATAAGTGCTGTTATTGTCCTTTCCCAGCTTGCAGGTGTTTGTCTCTGCTGGTCAACTCCTCTATGCCTTCACCATCACCAAACTATGGAACTCACTTCCGCCTTCTATAAGAAACACAGGCAGCACCACCACCTTCAAACAAATGCTGAAAAATCATCTCAACTCTTCCTGCCTATGTTCCTGCTCTACAACCTAACCTCTTCACTCTCCTTATATGATTACTAAACTCCTATGTCTTTTGCTACTAGTGACTGATGATATTTTCTCCACATTTATTTTTATCTTCACTTGTTGATACTGGTACAATAATACTGATCTCTGTTTATACCACTCATTGAATTCTGCCTTAATGTATATTTTCTGTATATATTACTGTAATCAAACTAGATTCCTGCTTTTATGTATATATTCTGTATATGTTACTATATTTACTATATGTAACACTGTTTCTGCTTCAGTACTAATTGTTTATATTTTTTCTGTATCTCGTTGGAGCTTTTCTCCCCGGGCCTCCACTGAAAAGGGGCTCTTTTAGGCCCAGTGGACTTATCCCGGTAAACAAATGCAATAAATAAATAATAAAATAAATAAATTTCAAGATATTGTTTCAAAAAGGTTATCCTTATCCTTATCTCTACCACCTTCTTCCTCTCCTAGAGCTGTACTTCACAAGTAATCCAGTCTGATCCCATTGATTTGCCTTTCACCATACTTGCTAGATGTTGTAGCATTTTTTTCCTTCATTATAGGTTTTAGATGTTTGTCAGGATCTTCCTTTCTTATTCTAGGTAACTTTATATCCTCCCATGAATGTTTCACATTCTCCCATTTCTACACTCTTTTCATCCTCAGAAGCATATAAATTCAAGTTCTTAAAGTGATCTCAGATTACATCTAATATTTATCCACATCATACACTATTCCCCTGAGCTTATATCCTTTATTTTTATTATATCCTTCTCCACTCTCCGTTGCCTGAGCTTTTGAGTTAACAATTTCTGTGTTTTAGGTGAATATTCATAGTGCCATTCTGTCATGGCAGCTAACCTTTTCTCATTTTACCTCATTAGATTCTCTTCAATTTCCTCCTTAAGTTGTTTTTTTTTCAGTCTCTTCTTGTGATAATTTTGACTGCTTTCCTTGTATATTTTTGATCACTTCTAATTTACTTACGCAGTTTTCCTACCTTCATTCACTTTACTTCTTTCAGCTCCTTACATGCATTTCTGATTTCTTGTTTACATTTGTTCCATCTATGCATGCCAGGTCTTTCTGCCACCATGACATTTAATTATGATCTCTGAGATCACATTAGTAAAGTTAAGGTTTCACAACTGGAATATGGGTAAATGTCAGTGTCTTTCAGCTCTCCTGGACTTTTACTACTCTAAAAACACACTTATGGGAGCATGGTCCTAAAGGATCTTAGGATAAACCTGCAGTACACTTATGTGATACAGATGCTCTGCAGTAATACATGCCCTGTCCAGTCTTGACCAGCTACTATACTTTTCTGGATAATATGTAAAATTGTTTCCTCTGCTGTTTTACTAGGATTATACCTTTTAAACCAGTGGTCCCCAACAACCTGGCCATGGATCATTTGGTACCGGGCTGCAGAGAAACTTTTAGGCAGGGAGTGAAAACAAAAAGGTGAATGCTTGTATGTGTTTGCGTGTGTGTGTTATGTTTCTGTCTGCGTGTGTGAGTGAATGCATGTATGGGGGATCCAGTATCTGTTTGCCTGGGATGACATGATTGACAGACCTCGATGCTTTGCCAGAGATGGCCTGCATCTGTCACTCTTGGGCTTCTGGATACTGGCCAAGGCTCTTGCCACCCCTATAGTGCCTTTTTCAGGTGGTGTTCCAAAGACCAAATTACCACAATAACAGCTACAAACAAATGCAAACTGAGAGTCATGCTGCTCAACGCTAGAAGTCTAACTCTCAAAATGCACTTGCTCAAAGCACTCCTTAAAATGGAGAACATCAACATTTGTGCTCTAACAGAGACCTGGATCAAGGCAGCAGAAAGCACCCCTGCACTACTAGGCTATAACTCATTCCACACCTTTTGGCCCCAGAACTTGGACTGAAGCTCCAAAGGCAGTGGTGTTTCCATATTCATAAAGGATGCACACACCTCCAGACTGGTAGTCCAACATAAAACGCATCAGAGATACTTCAGGTGCAGCTAACATTGGGTAAGACAGTGATTCAGGTCATAGCCTGCTATAGGTCCCCAGCCATGAACCAAGACTCACACTCCATGTTCCGAAGCAGCCTGGAGAATATTAGGGTCCAACCTAACACTGTCATACCGGGCAACTTCAACTACCCCTCTATTAACTGGGAAAACTATTCATGTACCAATACACTTGCCCAACATTTCCTGGAATTCATTAATTCCAGTGCCCTGGACCAGCTTGTTCTTACCCCCACTAGAGATAGCAACATCCATGACCTGGTCATTACTAACATGGGCAACCGTCGCTCTACACCAATAGTTAATTCCTCCCTGTTTAGATCCAACCACAAACTAATCACCTTGGATATCCACATAGCTCTCACCCCCACCCCCACAAAGGTAACCATCATGAAAAACTTCTCCAAAACTAACTTTGGGCTCCTAAAAACAGAGTTGGCTAACTTCACGGCACCCATGCAAATGGAGAATAGTTGCATGACTGTCAAATCATACACCAATGCACTGTACGAACACGTACACAAATGCATTGATCTCGCCATACCCAATAGAACCAAGACGCTCTCTTCCAAAAAAAGGAAGCCAATCTGGGGGTCCTCTGCCATAAACAAACTCTTCAACAGAAGGAGGAAACTGATGCAGAATAAGGTGAAGTCCCAGGACTGGAAAAACTCCCTTATTAGCCTCAACAAAAAGTTGAGATCCTTCATCAAATCTTCTCAAGCTAGCTATGAAAACAGAATTGTAGCAGATAGTAAAGACAACCACAAGGCCTTCTATAGTTATGTAAAGAATCTCCATGACAATACCAGGATTTGCTCTGAGCTATACACAATGGTACCTCCTATACCAAACTGACAGATTCAGTGCCAACTTTACCCCTCCCTCCCCAAAGGACCAATAGCAAAACCAGTAGATTGCCAGACACCTAGTATTACTGCTGCACAGGTTAAAACAGCACTGTCCAAGGCCAAGAATACAGCTTCTATGAGACCTGACAATATCCCTGGCTATGTTCTACATGAACTACAGAGAGAACTGGCACCTCAACCATGTGCCCTGTTCAATCACAGCCTCACCACAGACTTTGTCCCTACTGAATGGCACACTTCTACAGTCATCCCTCTCCACAAAGAAGGAGCGACTACAGACCCTGGGAACTATTGCTCCATTAGCTTGACGAGTCTGGTATGCAAAGCTATGGAGCACATTATCATAGACCTAATAAACAAGGATATAAGGGATCTCCAAACTCTGGATCCCACACAGTTTGGTTTTGTGAAGGGTAGATCATGCCTGCTCAACTTGGATGACTTGTTTGAGTCAGTCACCAGAGCTGTGGATGAAGGCAAGGTGGTTCATGCAGCCTACCTTGATCTGGCCAAGGCCTTTGATACCATTCCTCACTCAGGAATCATAGAAAAATTCACTAAGCTAGGCATCGACCCCTATATCACTAGGTGGGTTGCAAACTGGCTCACAGATGGAACCCACAGTGTGAAAGTAGCTGACTCCAAGTCAGACTGCTAACCAGTCAAGAGTGGAGTCCCACAGGGTTCGGTCCTGGGTCCTCTCCTGTTTGGTATCTACTTCTCTGAAGTCCAGGCCAACACAAAGAGACTCCGGCTAACAAAGTTCGCAGACGATTGCAAGTTGGGAGCTATTTTTAACTCCCCAAGTGATGTTGACATCCTACAGAAAGGCCTCACTGAGACCAACGACTGGGGTCAGAACCATGGCCTTAAGCTCAATGCCAAAATATGTGTCATCATCTCCTTTGGGAAAAACGCAGTTCACATGAATTACCACATCGATGGTAGTCCACTGAACATAGAAGGCATTATAAGAGATCTGGAAACACAGGTTGACAGCAACCTCTCTTTTGACCACATTGCCACTGTGGTCAGAAAATCCTTCTATGTGGCACATCTCATTACTAAGAGTTTTGCATCCAGGAAGAAGGAGGTCATGGTCTCCCTCTACTCTTCCCTCATTAAGCCAATCATAGAGTACAATGTCCCATTTGTCATATACCTCACTAGACACCTGCAACAACTGGAGAGGCCACAAAAGTACCCCACAAAGAGGATCCTAGGTCTTAAACATGTCGTATATGGACAGACTCAAAAAACTCCAACTATTCTTTGTCTCATATCACCCACTTGACTTACAAAGCCATGTGTGACCCAGCTCTGTTAGAAATGCTACATCTAAAGAAATCCCAGTCCCTTTGCACCACACACTCCAGAGACCTCAACCTCATCACCACAAGTAACAGAACGTGCTGGATGGACAGGTTCATAACCCAGAGACTGCCCATGCTATGGAATAGACTTCCCATGCATGTCAAACAGAGCACCTCACTGGCCCTCTTCAAGAGAAATCTTGATGAGTGAATGGGAAATAGAAAATTCACCCAGGGGATCACTCCAGTGGCTCTACTCGACAGAGGCACTGGGAACTAAGTTTGGGAGGCACGATTCCAGGGTAATCCTATGGGTTAGGCTTGTAAAGACTCCAGGGCCATTAGCTTAGTACACACCTATGAACCTATGAAAGCAGGGGAGAATGTGTGTGTGAGAGAGATCAAGAGTGAGAGTGATCTTGTGTGAGTGAATGCGTGTATGAAAGCAAAATGTATGTGTGTGTGAAAGCAGAAGAGACTGTGTATGTGTGTATGAGACAGTGAACAGTGAGATTGATCGATCTATTATTTTACACTCGCTAAGCAGTGCTTTTGTTGTTTAGCAAATGTAAAATAAAAATAAATGAAACGGAAAAAATGTGTGTGTGTGTGTGTGTGTGTGTGTGTGTGTGTGTGTGTGTGTGTGTGTGTGTGTGTGTGTGTGTGTGTGTGTGTGTGCTGCTGATGGCTGCCACAGCCTTGAAACCTACAGTGCTAAGCAACACCCTCTCCTCAGACAATAAAAAGTACATAAATAAATACAAGATCTATGCATGTGGTTCCATGGTGTAATGGGTAGCACTCTAGACACTAAATCCAGTAATCTGAATCTAAATGTATGCAGCAACTGGAGCATCCGCAGAGGTTCTTCACAAAAAAATGCAGGGCATAAACAACATGTGCTTTGCAGTCCTCCTCAAGTCCCTATCCTCTGTACTCAGTCTCCTACAGACTGCTGAGAGGTGATCTAGGCCTTTTCTACAAATCATCCCCTTGCCCTGCTCTGATGGACCTGTTGCATATCCACAAAATACAAAACATCAGAATTACTTGATTTAGGGACCTAAACCTTGTCTGCAACATAAATAGGACATGCCAATGCCCAAGCCTAGATAAACCCACCAAAATAACCATAAGGTATCAAAACCTATCAGATACATTTGGGTAACATGACTAGGCTTGAAAAGGTCCCCTAGTAATCATCTATAAACCTATGAGATATTGAAAGTCAATAAATAAACCTTTTCTTAGAGAATAAATAAGTTAGGCAATCCTGAGGCAAAATACACATGCAGGGGTAAATAAAGGTACACAAGGAACAGCATTATAATTAAACAGATATAACACTTAAAATGTAAGCAATTAAATCTTATCTGAGAAGGTACACGTTATCACGCAATCACTGCAAAATGACATGTTAGATTTTATACATATTCCTTGTCTATATTAGACAAATGAACAACTACAATTAGACATCTTATAAATCCAGTTTCATAGATAATGCAGTCTTTTGTTGCAGGTTACATGGAGCTTACATATAACTTTACAAACATGTTATAGTCTGACTTAAGCAAGAAGAAGCATACAGACATTATTTATTTATTTGATATTTATTGACCAGGATAGTCTGACTGAGCAAAACCCTTATTCAGTGGAGGCCCAGGGAGAAAAGCTCTACAGTAGAACTAAGCAAGAAAAATAACATGAAATCAGTAAAATACAATAATATATATATACAAAAAGTAATTAAGAAAACAACCATTACAGGAACAAGCATGAAAACAGTAAAAAAAAAAAAAAAGATGTTTAAACTAAGTAGTATGTATAGATTCAGGTAATAACAAAAACTGGCAAAAACGCATTAGGAATTATCCACAGTAAACAACTACACAATTTAGACCAGTTAGTTTTGTAAGCTACATGAAGTAAAAATATATTATATAAAGACTAATTGCTATTAAGATGCAGGTAACATGATTCTAGAACTACAAAGTGAGAGATTATAGAGAGTAGTAGGTGACTAACTTGAAATGCTACATAGGTTAGTAATGATGAGGCAATTAAGAGGAAGGCAAGGAAAGGAGAAGGAAGTGCAGGAGAAAGGAAGTGCAGGAGAAAGGAATGGGTTCAATTGGGAGGAAAGGAGAAAGGAGTGGGTTCAATTGGGAGGAAAGGGAGGAAAGGAGAAAGGAATGGTTTCAATTGGGAGGAAAGGGAGGAAAGGAGAAAGGAATGGGTTCAATTGGGAGGAAAGGGAGGAAAGGAGAAAGGAATTGGTTCAATTGGGAGGAAAGGAGAAGGAAGTGCAGGAGAAAGGAATGGGTTCAATTGGGAGGAAAGGAGAAGGAAGAGCAGGAGAAAGCAATGGGTTCAATTGGGAGGAAAGGAGAAGAAAGAGCAGGAGAAAGGAATGGGTTCAATTGGGAGGAAAGGGAGGAAAGGAGAAAGGAATGGGTTCAATTGGGAGGAAAGGAGAAGGAAGTGCAGGAGAAAGGAATGGGTTCAATTGGGAGGAAAGGGAGGAAAGGAGAAAGGAATGGGTTCAATTGGGAGGAAAGGGAGGAAAGGAGAAAGGAATGGGTTCAATTGGGAGGAAAGGGAGGAAAGGAGAAAGGAATGGGTTCAATTGGGAGGAAAGGAGAAGGAAGTGCAGGAGAAAGGAATGGGTTCAATTGAGAGGAAAGGGAGGCAAGGAGAAAGGAATGTGTTCGATTGGGAGGAAAGGGAGGAACGGAGAAGGAAGTGCAGGAGAAAGGAATGGGTTCAATTGGGATGATAGCACTGCCTGGTTTGGGTGCTATTTGGGCAATTTCTGAGACATCACATTTTAAATAATTTTTCTCTCCAATGGCATCACAGTATTTATGCTAATTTATAGTCAGAAGCAAAGCTTAATATAAACATTCATTCATAGGCACCAGAAGCTGTTGAAAGCTGGGGTGAGAGAGGTACTTAGTGATCTAAAAAGAGCAATTATTTTAAAACTATTTACTGCCACAACATAGGTTCACTTGGAGGACATTTTAAGCTTAGCCAATTTTCCTTCTGGTGCTTGAATTAACATTTCCCGATTGGTCTTACCTATCCCATGGCTGATAATTGTATACACGCCCTAGTGAGAATAACTGTGATCATACCATAGATAATTTGAGGGGACCATGTAAGGGATTCAGCATTTAGGAACTGCTTCTCGCCAGTAGTAGCAAGAGGAGCAATTCTGGAGTACATTTGCTATTACCCATCATTGGATCCAACTTGCATTTGAATATGGACAGGGATGAGCTTTCTTTTACTTGAATGGATAGTCTGTTCTGGAACAGTGGTAGCCTCTGTCATATATACATCCATCTCTCCAAAAAAATCAATTTAGATACCTGGACTGAGTATTTCTGATGCCATTTGACTTGCTGATGTTCAGTAGGTCCATCAGTATTAGGTCTGAGGATGTCTTGTATGTCAGACACAGGTCACCTCAAAGCACTCTGTAGGATAGTGAGTATAGTGATAAATCTTTGAGGTGGTCCATGCAAGACCTGTTGTTCAGGACTTGTATCCTTTTAGTAAGGTATCTCTGTGGGTATTCCAATTTTTGCATGGGTCTGGACAGATACTTGCCAAAGTAGGCATCATACAAAATGATTCACCTAATGAGGGCTTTGTATATGGGGACAATAACATCTCTAGATCTAGTCACAATCAATTTGTTTATAAGCTGTACAATATAGAAAGACATTCTTATGACTGGGCACATGTTGGTCAAAAGTTAGGTCACTGTACACATAAGATCCAAAATGACAAACAACTGGGTCAGTTCTCAGGGGGTATTGTCAATTTGGCAGTTTCCTGGAGTAGATGACTTCCCAAAGGATACAATAATGTATTTTATGAGTTTAGTTTCAATGATGATTTTGGCACCAGTTATTATTTTAGACAAACCTTCCTGCATGATGGTTAAGTCATTTGGGGATTCAATAACTGCTCCTAGCTTGCAGTCATCTAAAGCTTAGTTGGCAAAAGTCCTTTGGTATTTTCTTTTATGTTTGAAATGTATATGTCAAACAGATAATGTCTCAGCACCTAACTCTGGGGAAATCTATTGGTGACTGGTCTCTTTCTAGAGGTAACTTCCCCTATTTTGATCTCCCACATCCTGTGAGCAAGTTAGCAGTCCAGGTAGTGATGTAAGTGTTTGCTCCTAGATTATTTATCTTTTGTACTATACCTGAGTAGGGGATTGTCTCAAAAGGCTTGGCCAGGTCAAGGTAATGTGGTGTGAACTGTTTTACCTTCATCCATTGCTTTGGTGACAAGAGTAAAACTTAAAAATTGCCCATAACTTTGAGCTTTTCACACTCTTTCTCCTGATTCTTGCCCTAAGAAGTTTAACGATTAAACAAAAACAGTCTTGCAATAGAAACAGACTTAGCGTGAGCTTCTCTGCCCTTAAAACTCATGTTCATTGAAACAGCATGAAAACCCACATTCATTTTGCATCTGGCCAGTGGAGGACTAAGCTTGCCTCTGGGTTGTTTTCAAACCATAGGCTCCTTGCACATTTTTAGGGCCATGCATACATGTATACATTCTTTGATTGCTTTCCTGATTGTATTAAATTATATCCCTTGTATAATACAGCACCACTTCTTAGAATTTGTTTTAAATTTGTAGTTTTGAAGAGTCTTCTAGTAAGCAATGAAACAAAATGTATGAACCAACCATGACAAAAAACTACTCATTTCAGAAAATTTCAACCATAAAAGTCCACTCAAACGTCTGTCATTACAATCCACTGATATCAGTAAGTATGCAAAATATCTGTAGAAGTAAAAGTAATTTAAATACTTTCACATTAAAGAGATCTGTAACTAATGAAGAGGTTGCTGCTAGCAAACAACTTTATTTATAGATGAAACAATGAAATATAAAGTGTCTGTTGTCTTTGAAGAATAAATTGCCTATGTTACATTAAAAAAATAAGTTAGTAACATTACAATAGGGAATGGATTGCAAACTGATAACAAGTTCATAGTTACTAGGTAACTCCTCCAAAGGAGGACATTCACAGGACTGCAGTATCCACTCCCTTTAGAGTATAATGCAATATAGTATTAGCAATCCATCTGCATATTGAGGAAGTAGAAATCACACCCTTCTGCATCAAGAACAAGTACACTACCTGTTGTGCTACTAATAATACAAGCTGACTTGGCATAAGCAGCAATAAACTTCTCTTTTCCTGAAGCTCTCAGCTCCTTGTAAAATCCACTTGACACTCAACTAAATCTCTCAACTTTTTAGCAAAAGAAATCTGGAAAAAGTGATGGTATGGGTAGAGAATTCAAGCTCTTGCTTCTTGTACCTAAGGTACAGGGTTTAAGCCTAAGTAACACTAACCATCAGGTATTTATACCTAACTGGGGCATTACACACACGCGAGCACATGCGCACACACACACACACACACACACACACACACACACACACACACACACACACACACACACACACACACACACACACACACAAGCATAGCTTCAAATGGTGGAGATCATCATACCTTTACACACACCAGCATAGCTTTGAATGGTGGAGATCATCGTACATTTATACACAGATGCGCCAGCATAGCTTTGAATGGTGGAGATCATCGTACATTTAGCAGGAAGCAGGGTGTGTAGCTTTGTTTTTTTTTTATTTATTTTTTATTCAACTTTTGAACTTTCAGAACTTTGATGTTATGGTCTCGACCATATGAAGTTCAAGGTTTGAAAGTTTGAGCTTCCAAAGTAGATTCATATATATATATATATATATACGTGAGTGTGCGTGTCTGTGTATTCCCTTTGCTTGTACTAAATTTCAATACTTCTAACCTTACTAATATTTCTATTATTTTCCTTAAATGCATTTCATTAGTCACCACAACCATGTCTCTAAGTAAGTCATAACAGGAATTTTTCTTTCACCCCCACCCCATTATAGCTTCTTTTACTTTAAGGATCATAGACAACTCAATTTATAAAAGAAAAAATTAACACACCATTTCATCTTTCTGCTAACTTTCACCCTTAACCCCTCCAAAAAATTTGCCAGTGGGTTGATTAAAACAAGTACATGTAATACTTCTCCAGACACAAAGCCATCTGTGGTTCTGCATTAATTCTGTAAACATTCCAAATCCTTTTCCTGTCTTCAGAAATACTGCCACTCTTGTTCACTCCACCTCTTGATCATTGACAATTTCCTCTCCCAATAATCTCTTTAACCTCTATCATTTAAGTATCTTTTTAATTCTATTCCTGTCTTCCCCTATATCCCTTAACATTGTACAGTTGCCATCCTCCTCATCTACTTTATCATGGTTTTTGACTTAGCTGAAAGAATGTTAAACATTTCTTCATGTTTCATCACAACTGTTTGGCATGGATTTCCTTTCCCACTACACTTTTTTGTTTTCTGTTGCATGTTCTGGCACCATTCAGATTTTGTTCACTTGTTTGCTTTCTGTTCCCATGTCTAGATGCTGCCTCTTCTACTGACTTAGCATTAATTCCTTCTCCCTCTATTAATTTGTCCTTCTCTTAAAATCTGCATTAGTCTTCAGTAATGTATTTATCTTCAGGAAAAATATTTAAATACATCACATCCAAACATAGCTCTCAACTGCCCAGATTTTTACTGCATGCCCAGATTTTTGCCTCATATATTTGGTTTGTTACTCATAAAATTTGAGGTTTTCTGGTAAATCACTGAGGATCGAAGTTTCTAAATAATGGCATACATTTGCATTTCAGATTTCATATTGCTCAGAATATGCACGCTAATACAAATCTTGTTATCCTAGCAACTTTCTAAGTTTGTAAGAGCAATATTTAAAATCTGTCCCTATTTTTGGGCCTGTGTTCCCCCATTATTTCAGGCTTTGTCCAGATTTCTTGCACTAAGAGGTTGAGGGGTATGCACCCAGAGTATAGTTAATGTAGCATTTTTGATTTATATTTTATAATATGCTTTAATTAGACTGTCTTTCTAGTGATATCACACTCCCTGTATCTTGTTCAATTCTTATTATGGCCGTTTTTGCATTGCCTGTTTCTGTACAAAGTTCAAAGTCCATTAGAGCATTGGGAAGTTAAATGTCATAACTAGTCAGACAAGTAACATGCCTTTAGCTGTCCTGTACATTTGACAACATTGTCTTTTCTGATAATCCTTATGCCAGTTTATGCTAAAACTTTCCAAATTTTCATTTAGAATTGGGATTAGTTTCCCATATGTTCATTGTAACTTTTTTCAACAACCTCTTGTAAAAAGTTGTTAACAATAGGTGAACTTGTCAGTCTCATGGTTTAAGTTTCTTACAACCTCAACCTGCAAAGCAAACTCCAGATGTTGAATTTTATTATTCCAATCAACAGTACTGGGCAGAGCTCTCTTGCTTATGCAGAACAGCCTCACTACTTGTTTTCTCATATAGTAACTCTGCCACCTGGTTATTCCCCCTGAAGTAAACATTGCAATGCTTTAGTCCCCTGAAGCAGTCAATGCATGGAGTTCTCCCTCTTATAGTTCCCAAAACGTTTACTAAATCAGGTGTACCACATACAGCAACCTGCCCCTTCCTTTGGGATTATCACCCTTGGCATAAAGAAAAAATTAAATGACCTTCCTTAGACCATCTGTTGCAGTGTTCTAATACTATCAGATTATCTTACCAAGGTAGGAGGTTAATCTTTTTGAGCAATAAATGAAGATGAAGCAATTTTCTTAGCATCATAATAGAAATTCCCTCAATCATTCACACATAATCTCTTATTTTTAAATCGGTAAACCCCCCCACAATTCTTGGCATACTTATACATAATATCTGAATGTAGCTATATTTATCCTAAGGATAGACAAGTCCTCCCCCTTCAGCTTTCAGTGAATACTAAGTCATGTCAGGTATATTATACAAACATACCTACTCTCTTGCCTTCTCTTAGTCTGTAAATATCCCACACTATCACATTAAATATTATCCAATGTGAGATCACTAAACACTGACTACCTTAGGACAGAGAATATACTGAGCCTTGTGACAGAACACTTTTACCCATAACAAAATAAGTATTCTCTTAGCAAATATATAGTTCATTTAGAACTGTGAAGTGGTAACCTCAACTTAGTTTTTGCCCATTATGAATACTGAATTTACAATGCCAGATTTCACAAGGCATGAAATCAAATTGCTTCTACAGTATCTCATAGAAAACAAAGAAAAAAAAGAACCTCAATACTGATATCATGTTCGAAGGAGCACTCATTCGTTTTATTTTTATGGAGAGGAAAACACATTTTTAATTTTTTTCAGTTTGTCCTTTCTTGCTATTTATTCTCTTTCATTTCCTTTGCCTTTCCGTCTTTCCCCATGTCTGCCTTTTTCTTTAGTGTACTGACCAATATTATTTAAACATTTTGAAAGACAAGAATTAGGACAGACAAAAAAGAAGCCTTAGTTATTTAGAAAGATCTAATCACTACAATTCATCTTTAAGGCTGGTAGTCCCACTTAATCTTTATACCACATTACCAAAACTGTCTACAAATTAAACTTCATAAAATAGATGAATGGCAGTCAGTAAAAAGAAGTAAAGCTCATAGCAGACAACAAAATGAAAGTGGAAAACAGAAATTTTAATCTTTACAATTGTACTAGTACCTGCTTATTTTACCGGTACAATGTTCATTGTTAACTTGTACCTATTTATAATCTACTTCACTACCAATAACTCAATTCATTTCTGTTTGCTCTCTACCCAGGCTAAGCCTGAAATCGGTCAAATCTTGATCAGTGCTCTATCCTGGTAAACATACTTAAATAAATGAAATAAATGAATGTTGTTGTTGTGTCTTTCGGCTTTTCCCGGTTAGGGGTCGCCACAGAGTTGCCAGCCCTGATGCACAACTTTCAACGAAGGTACGCCCATTCACGCATGTCTCCATACAGAAGATGCTCTAGCTGAGAATCGAACAAGACAACGTCTTACTGTGAGGAGACAACGCTACCGCAGCACCAATGAAATAAATGAATGTACAGCCTTAAATATATCTGCGAAGGTTAATTTTCCTGTAGAAGAAATTATACAGAATGAAAATTATGCAAAGGCTGTCCAGGCTAGCAACTGCCCTTAATTTTTTTTAACCATTAGACCCATGGTGGTGGTGCTGCGGTAGCGTTGTCACCTCACAGTAAGACGCTGCCCGGTTCGATTCTCAGCTAAAGCGTCTTCTGCATGGAGACATGTGTGAATGGGCATATCTTCGTTGAAGGTTGTGAGTCAGGGCTGGTAACTCGGCATGTAAAAATCAACTACCAATCATTAGCAGACCGGAGTTCCGCTGTGGCGACCCCTAACCGGGAAAAGCCGAAAGACACAACAACAACCAATAAAATGCACTTTTTATATTAAGATACACTACTGCCACACTGAACATGGATAAACATTGGCAGCATGAGGTCACAAGACAGTACAAAATTTTACTTACTGCTTCTAAACTAATATGTAGTTTTAACAGTATCTAAACACCACAAAAGGGACACTATCCATTACTTTAGCCAGACCATCTGAAGAAAGAGTGTGGCCAGTCAACATTATAACTCTCTCTTTAGCTTGAATTTTCCTGTTAAAATGTTTTGGATGCTTGCTACTTCTATTGTTTAGAACCTTTTTTTTCTCTGAAGCATAACAGCCTTCTTTTTCCACATATAATACGTTCTTGTTGTTGCTCGTCTATAGATCCCTGGTATTTCAAAATGTCCTTGTAAGTATTCTGAACCAGCAGGAAAAGTCTAGATCCTGTGGGGTAGTGAATCCTGAAAAGTCATACTCTCTCCTCACAAAGGTATTAATTAAAAAAAAATCTATATACAATGCCCAAACTTCCATCTGCCTGAAAGGAAAGAATTAACATTTCACTAACGACTCACATACTCACTCACTTATGATGCAATATGGTGAGGTGGACCGTGGTTTATGCAACAATTTAGTTTTCCCTCCAAATCCAATAATCAGTTACAGCAGTGCTGCAGAACCAGGTGAGCAGGTTCAGCAACCAGCACGGGAAAGGACAAGCAAACGCTGGAATGACCTTAATATACCAGCGGAAGTCAGGAAGTCTTCTTCTTTTTTTTTAGAGCCAGGCAACCACAAATGGCAATGTGAGATGGCAAGCAAGCAAATGATGCAGCTGTGAATATGGAAAGGAAGGTATTTTGTTGCTTGCTTGTTGCGTAATCAGCTGCATCTGACTTTTGAGCCGTGGCTTTTTTTTTTTTTTGTAATAAGATTCCCCCCTCGCTCTATGGTTCCGGTGCCTATGCATTCATTGAATTAAAATAATAGCAGGTACTTTGACTCTCAGCCTCTGATTATTAAAAATCACAGCATGTGTTCCCAAAAACCTTAAAGAAGGCCAGAAAGAGGAACACATTTTTTTCAGCATAATGGATCACAGATAGTTTCCCATATTCAGAAATGTTATTGTGAGGTGTACTCGAGGTGTACACCTAGCATAACATTTTTGTATTCGGAGATACCCCTATCAATATGCGGTATACAAAGAAATGCAGCACTGCTGTTGACTGTCTCCTTGGCTGTACTAGATGTTAATGAAGCATTCTGGGTAAGACGTGTAAGCTGATTAGCCATATGCCCTTCCCCAGAACTGCCTGTGGTAAGGTATTTATCTATATGAGCAATTCTGTTGCTCAGCTGCTTAAAGTAGCACAACAGCTCCATGCCATTCATGGTAATATACATGGCCAAAAGACCTAGTTTATCCATCATTGTAGAAGTAACTGCTGGGTAGTTTAGTGGTCTGGTAGTATTACAGGATGCATGAATGTGTGTATGTGAGAGGCTCCATTTGTGAGTGTGTGTTTGATTGTTGTGTCTGCCTGGGAGGTTCCAGTAGGAGGGTTAGTGAGGGAGCATTTTAGGTGTGTGTGTGTGTGTGTGTGTGTGTGTGTGTGTGTGTGTGTGTGTGTGTGTGTGTGTGCGTGTGTTTGTGTATATGAGTACGGTGGAATGAATGCATTAGTTTGTTGGCTGGAGTGGCTGTCATACTTCCACACACACAGACTAACAAGTGAAACCTGCAACATTCGGTTAGGGGTACCACAAGTCACCAGGGATAAGTCTTTACTATTACATAGGTCAGTGGGACTACTATATACGATGGCTACTACTTTATTATTATGTGGGCTGGGAACTTTATCCACAGGGTATAGTACTTTATTTTGTGGGTTGGGGAGATTCAAGCCACAAGGGAGACTACATTATTATTATGGGGGTTGGGGGAACACTAGACACTTTGTATAGCTCTTTTTACAATGTGCCTTAAAGGCATTTATAAAACAACAGAAAGACAATGTGGGTTTAGAGGGAACTAGACTCCAGGGATACTTTAAATAGTGCGGTTTAAAGGCACTAAAAAAAGATTCAAACCCTATACCCTCCCACCTCCCACAGAAAATATTAGACATCTGTGCCACCACTATATACCAGGACTAACATGGCGATACAGACAAAACAAATTAATACATTAAATGGAGGGGGAAAATGTTTTGAATCCTCCAAACACAATAAACAGCAGCATTAACCCTCTATGCTAACTGATGCATTAGTGTAGCTTTTTCTAAACTTATAATGAGGATCTCTGCCATTATTCAATGCCTGAAATGGTTAGTGAAGTACAAGGGAGAGGAAAAGGGCACAGTTATGTACACCACTCAGCCATAAACACACATGTGGGGACAGGTTTCAGTTATTACTATTATAAACTGAGAAAGTTGCTCGAATTACAGTGTTTGCATTAGTATGCAGTTACTGAAGGATATGAAATCTAAAACTATAAAATCTGGCATTAATGACTTACTTGAGTGCAATCATCTGTGATTTATGAGGGCAGTGAAAACATAATACATCTGGGACATTCTGTCAACTCAATGACAAGTAAGGGTTTATATAGTCTGTGTGTGTGTGTGTGTGTGTGTGTGTGTGTGTGTGTGTGTGTGTGTGTGTGTGTGTGTGTGTGTGTGTGTGTGTGTGTCTGTGTGTGTGTGTGAGTGTGTGTGTGTGAATGAGGGTATGCCTGTGCCAAGTTGATACATGGGCTGACAGTGTTAACTCCTTCAGGAAAGTGCTGATCTGCAGTCATGATAGTTAACAACAATTCAGAGACATGCAAATTAGCTGATAATGAGGTCTTTCTTTGGGTCTACATCATTTCAGCTGAAATGCCGTTCATTGAAATCTGCCATTGAAACTGAAAAAATTGCAACTCAACACAAACACCAATAGATACTTACTAGATGATATTATTAGCCAGATGTATTTTTATATTTATAGTGTTGTAGTTAGATTATGTTTATGGTTAGATAGCTATGTGTTTTTTCTTGATTTTAGTTCTTGTCACAGACCTGATGAAGGCTTTATTGCATTAGGTAGCCATTAGCAATTTTAGTTAAAAGTCTTTTTATGTGTATTTTATGCCTTTTTTTAATACCTGATTTTGGAGTGTGAGTTACAAACAGATGGGTTGTGTTTTCCTTAACTAGGATCTAGTTTGATCTAATCAGTAGTAGTGAGTGAGGGTGAATACCTGTTGTTCTAAAATGCATTTTTACAGTCCTGTTTATATTGTGTGCCTTGAACAGGCTGGTTTAAAATTAAACAATAACGTATGTTTTCCACACCTACTTTTAAGTATATAAAAGCTGATATGTTTAACAGGGTTTATATTAAATCAGCGAACATTTAAAAAAGGGAACGCTGATTTATCGACCCGATGTAAGTGAAAGCTTACAATCCCGAACACTTAGAATAGCGATCTTTTTCCCAGGGAAAAATATCACTGTTCCAAAAAAGAAAAAAAAAACAAACTTTAAAACATTACATAAAGTGGGGCGCTTCACCCTCCACACCCCAGATTGTGGGGGGCCTGTGCCCCTTACACCCCCCTACTTAAATATACCAACTCCGAGATCACACTACAGTGATGAAAATGGCAAAATAATGAAGGCGGCCAAGTGATTTCTTTCCCAGATAAAGAATTCACTTATATGCCATTTTGTGCTTTCAAGTTTGATCAAGACGCATTCGAAAAAATGCGTCTTCGATCATATAATAGGGAACCATTTAACATTGTTAAAATATTTCTGATTTTTTGTTACTGAGGATCGCATATCTGTGATGAATAAAGGCTTGTTGATTTGGAACACTACCTGGGTTTCACGATTTTTGGAAATTATTGTGACTGAGCTCATCAACGAAGTTTTAAGACCACTAGTTTCTTTCTTTTTGTTATTTTTTTTAATTTACAGAATAAGGGGTCACATGGTGCTGGCTGGAAGTACATTTTCAAAACAGGGTTAGAGAAAGTTATGGCAGATAGTCAAGAGTTATAATATATGTTAAAAAATGTCCATGTCCACATCCTTGGATGAGAGTAGCTTACCACTATGTGCAGTATATTACCAGTTAGTTGACTAATCGTTTACTGAACTGTTTTGTTCTATGAAGCATACCTCTCAGCTATTCCCAGATTTTTACCTCTTATTTTTGGTATGTTCCTCATAACATTTTTGCACATTATTGTGGATTACAGTCACTAAATAATGGCAGACATTTAAATTTCAAATTTCATATCGTTAGAAAACATAGGGTAATGTCAAACCTACTATTCTAGCAACTCGCTAAGCACACAAGAGTGATGTCAATAAAATGGAAGTGAATCAAGAAATGGGCAATTTGCAGAAAAAAATATGAAATAACTGAAGACTTAAAGGATGCAAGAAAATGTAATAACATCTTTAAAAGGAAAAAAAATAGAGGACCAGATTAAGAAAACTTTTCCATATTGTGTTAAGTGAATTTGTATGACACGTAGCCACATGCAGGGTGTGTGCAGTTCAAAAACACAAGCCTGGCAGGCCAAGCAGTGCTGTTGGGCATGGTATATACTCATGGTCATATAACAGCATGGTAATGAACAACTTATTAGAATTAGGTATGCTAATGAGGCAAAAAAGATGGTGGTGTGATTTATAAGTGTATAAATGCCATGCAACAGGAATGTGCCTGCTGCATATTTGAACTTGGACGAATGCTCATGCTTAGACTAAGGAAATCATGAAATAATGTTAGGGATTGCTAATGCATTAGTAAATAAGTAAGAGTCTCTTTTTGCCCTATCTGTGTCTGATGGTGAACATCATTGCCCGCTGAGGTGCCAAGTCATATGACCTTGCTTAGTGTTTTGTGGCCTCCAGGACATCGACATTGTGGAGTACTACAGTGCAGATAGTGTCACCATTCAAGAAACTGTGGACCTGTGTCAGCCTTGTCTGCAGCCCGTGAGAGTTGTTGAGTAGCTATCCCTGTGGATACTAAGGAAGGTGTGGCTTTATGTATGTTAGCTATGGGACCTCTCATTGAACTACTTGGGACACAGTGGAGGCATATCAGACATCTGCCTCAAAAATACTCCATCAGGGAAAAACAGAATACTCCATCAGGGGAGGGAGGGGAGAGCTAACCATATGGAACATTTATGATAAATTCCATTTCCCTGAGGTACTGTGGTCATTGATTACACCCATGTTGAAATAAAGGCCCCACTTGGGGAACTGGGAAGAAAGTCTGTGAGAAAAGAGTACCACTCCATTAATTGCCAGATGGTCTGTAATGTACAGAGTATCATCTACAATGTGTGTACAGGCTACGTAGATAGTTATCATGACTCCCACATATGGCCAGTGTATGATCTCTACCAATCATTTGCAAGGGGTGACTTTCTCCAATGCCATATTATTGGCAATGCTGGATATGGACTGGCTGTGTTTATTTACACAAATCAGGAAACTACAGAATGAAAAAGATCCGGGATACAACTATGCCTTATTGCAAACCAGAGTGATTGTGAAATGTGTGTTTGGGCTGCTGAAGGCATATTTTCACTGCCTGGATTTATCAGGTAATGCCCTGCAGTCTGACCAGGCAGTGAAGGCAGTGCAAGATGAAGCATCAGTGTAGGACCCAGCAACAGGTGATGAACACGCTAGATGGAGGGAGGTGCAGAATGCAATGGCTTTGGTAAAGAGCTGCAGCTTACATGCAGCTTTGGCCAGCATGCACACTACAGTAAAACTGGTGCATGCAAACCCAACACAGACTGTTATTAACTGTGCATCATAAGATGACCACACTGTGCATCAAATATAGACAACCCAAGTAACAAAAGTACAATGGTCAATTCACAGTTATCACTGGAGAAGGAGAAGTGGGAATGTCTTTCACAGGGACATGTGTGAGTGCTGAGGCAATTAAAAGTAAGATTGCACTTGTGTGTCAGGGCTGTGCATTTGTGCACTGGGGGGGATTGTGATGATGTGAGGTATTGCCAGCTATGCCAGGAGACGTAGGGCAGTGGATGTGTAGCATATGCCAGCACAGGTAGCTGGAAATTTGTAAAGAATTATATGTCATTTCTATATCAAAATGATTGTAAATGATTGAAAATGTACAGATGCTTGTGTTGAAAAATGTATTTGCAAAGCTGCTTGTGTTAAAATGTACCAACAGTGGGTCCTGACTGCATTGTAACTGATTGAATGTATTTATTTTATTTTATTTTACATTTGTTGACCGGGATAGTCTGACTGGATGGAAAGTAAGGTAATATCAGCTGGAAGTGAGTTCCTGTGTTATTAATTTTGTGGCTCTAGTTAGTAGTTAGAGGATCTGCTGCTGCCTCTAGTTGATTAGGGGGGATAATATTTTTTAAATGCAGGGAGTATTGTCCGATTATAGAGGATTTTATAATGGTAAAGGTGGCGGACCTACTACGTGGTGAAAAAAATAACATTTTTTTTTTTTTTTTTTTACTTTTTTTTCAGACGATGTTCAGAAAGCCAGTTTCTATTGTATTTCTGGGTGGGGTAGCTGACTATAACTCTACTGGAGATGTGGCTGAGCAAGAAGAGAGTCATCCATATTATTGGATAGCATATTTTTGGGATGACAGTATTCGTGAGTTATGAAGGAGGAGAAATAGCAAGGCTCCTAGTATAGTAGAGGGTTGTAGTCTCCAAGGGTGGGTAGTAGAGAGGTTAGTAGAGTTTTGTCTGCCAGAGGACAGCCTGCTGTCAACCATTCAGGTAGGATTGAAACCATTGTATATGTTTTAACAAAGGATACTGGGAGAGAAGAGGTTAGTCTCAGTCTAGCTAACTTTGAAAAAATAGTAAAAAATTTAATTACTTAATTTAGGCCTTAAAGATTATATCTTACAGTTATGATTGCAGCCAGAAACTGAATGCCTGTGTCGGAGAATGGTTTATTAGCTCCTATAGGAAAAGTGGAAGTGTTTTATGGATCTAAAGCTTCCAGATGCTATAAAACATCTCAGCAAAACTCTATCTGTGTGTATGGTAACAAATATGTGCTAAATTTTCTAGCAATGGGGTAACATGGGAACCAGAAGTCAGATTACCAGATGTATGTGATATCATTCTGTAATCTAGGACAAAAATGATGTTTAAATACCAGTACAGAGAGAATTCTCACAGCAGTCTGTTCTTGGAACCTAACAAAGAAGGACCCCTCACCTACTTCATCTCGCCTTGCTCTAGTAAATGACCAGGGAATAATAATTCTTTAGATCAGTCAGGAAAATATAGTGAGATTAGTTAAGTACTGTTTTTCTGTATCTGTGTAAATCTATTAATTTGTGTTATTTTAATATTTCCTGGGACAGAAAATCTGGTGATTCTTGTAAATAGCTATTTAGTATTTTCATATTGTTTTATTATTTATTATTAAATATATTTAGACTTTTCATTGTGGCTGGTCTTTCAGAGAATATTTTAACCATTGAGAGTACACGTATCTATTTGGTGACTCTGTGGCCACTCCTGAAAACCTTACTGTATTGGTCAAAACACTAACATTTGTTGTTGTTGTATCTTTCGGCTTTTCCCAGTTAGGGGTTGCCACAGTGGAACTCTGGTCCGCTAATGATTGGCAGTAGATTTTTATGTACTGAGTTGCCAGCCCTGACGTACAGCCTTCAATGAAGGTACACCCATTCACGCATGTTTCCACACAAAAGACACTTTAGCTGAGAATCGAACAGGACAACGTCTTATTGTGAGGTGACAACGCTACCGCAGCACCACTAATAGTAATTTAACTCAGTATAATTGGGTTCCCTTGTAAGAATCTTAGAGTAGCTGGCTTTGGAGCGTCTGGTGCAATAACTACCTTGGGCAGAAGGGGGCATAGCTAGTAAATCTGTGCCAGCCTTTCCCAAATGTGTGTGTGTGTGTGTGTGTGTGTGTGTGTGTGTGTGTGTGTGTGTGTGTGTGTGTGTGAAAATCAAATCTTAAAGAGTGTGTGTGTGTGTGTGTGTGTGTGTGTGTGTGTGTGTGTGTGTGTGTGTGTGTGTGTGTGTCAGCTGCTTGGAGCAGGGACACGAAGCACTGGTTTCACAGAGAGGTTGATGTTGGACTTGGTTTGAACACTCGGCTGAGGACTCAACTCTATAGCTGTGCCAGTGGGGAGTCTTACTGAGGACTTTGAGTAGGGTTACCAACTTTTCATGTCAAAAACTCTGGACATGTATGTGAAAGCAAAATCTGTGTAATTTTGTTACCCCCCCCCCACATGCAGCCATTCCAGTGTCCCATTATTTGGCTATTTCTCAATTTCTCCCCAGTTGCCATAAACACTGTTTAAACTTTTCAGTGCACATACTGTTTCCAGCTTTACGTCTACAGAGATTACATATTTGGATTTAATTTAAAACTTGTTTCAAATTTTATAGCACAAGCATTGATAGACATATGCTAAATAAAGCAATACAGTCTCACAATGAAAACAAATTTAGCATTAAAACTTCTCTGCCTTTGAAACTCACATTCACTAAAACAGCATTGAAACCCACATTCAAATAAGTATCAGTCAATATACACAATTTCTGCAGAAGTAAAAGTCATCTGAATATTCCACATTAAGAGACCTGTAACTAATGAAAAGGTTGCTGCTAGCAAACGACTTTATATTTCAGTGTTTCATCTACAAATGCAGTGCCTGTTACATTAAAAATGGTAAGCAGGTAATATTGCAATAGGGAATATTTGGCAAACTGAAAACAGGTTCATAGTTACTAGACATCTAATCCTGAGGAGGACATGCTCAGGACTGCAGCACCCCTCCCCATTAAAATACAACCAAGTATCAGCAATCCATCTGCAAGCTGTGGGAGTAAAACCCACAGCCTTCTGCATCAAAAGAGAAGCATGCTACAGTGCTTTGAAATTCTATACCACAATAGTGATACCATTTGCTAAACAAAACAGCATGAGCAGCAGCAAACTTCTCTTCCCTTGAAGCTCACAATTCCTTCAAATGTACTTAAAACTAAATTCCTTGAAAAATGCACTTGAAACTCAGTTCCTTGAAAATGTAGCTTGGTAGTTGGGGTAGAGGATTCGGACTCTTCTTGTAGCTAAAGTAGAGGTCTTGAGCCTAAGCAAACTACAAACCACCTGCTAACCCTAAACTAGGGCATTTCACTCTCTCACACATACACCTTTACCTCTTAGTGCAAGAAATCTAGACTTAGCCTAAAATAAATAAGAATGGATTATAAGTATTGCTCTCATGAACTTACAAAATTGCTAGAATAGCAGGATTTGTGTTAGTATGCATTTTTCTAAATGATATTAAGTCTAAAACTCTGTTATTGCCTGCCATTATTTAGCAACTTCAATCCTTTTTATGAGGAACAGACAAAAATATGGGGTAAAAATCTAGACATTCTGCAAAAACCTCAACAGTTGAGGAGTATTCTACCTACCTCTTACACACACACATGTACACACACACACGTACACACACACACACACACACACACACACACACACACACACACACACACACACACACACACACACACACACACACACACACACACACACACACACACACACACACACACACACACACCATACCTCTCAACCTGTTAGCGCAAGAAATCAGGACAAAGTCTGTCATAATGGGGGTGGTGGGGGACAAAGGCACTTCTTTAGCTAATGCTGATCTGGGATTGGGAGAACATGATATGATTTGAAGAGAGACAAAAGGGCAGGTTTGAAATTTATAGGTACAATTTCAAATGTAAGAGATAGATTTTGAATATATATATAACTGGTTTAGCAACAAAATCATCAGATAGCTTCAAAACATAAGGATAGTTTTTTTTTTGGGGGGGGGGTTTAGGGCTGTGTTTGATTTCTAATTTATGAAGCGGATTCTTGCATGCTTTGCCTGTGATTTGTTTGAAATAGAAGGGAGGATACTGTCTGATGTTGATTTTTTGGGTGAGTGGACGCCAGAAGGGAAGTTGTATGCTGGGACATGTACTTTACAGAGACAGGGTTAATGTTTGAAATGTCCTTGAACTGTAGACATGGCAACCAGCCGTTACAGATCAGCACATGCATGACAATTATCCCCTCTAAGTGTTTGAAAAATAACACTTAAAATGCAGACTAGTACATAGAACATGAACGTTTCCAATATTCTGTTGTAACTAGGTACTTAGATAAATAACCTAAACACATTATAATACTCAGAAAGCAAAACAGAACAGCATACTCCTTGTTATATTAAACACATCCAAAATAGCTCATATACAGCAGATCTGGAAACTAATATAAATGGAAGGCGATGAGCTGGCAATACTCAGAATCAAGTGTAACAGAGGCCCACCGTTAAGTCTGTTCTATCAATAACACTTCAAACAATTTGTCAGTGTGTGGTTATTAACCTGGAAATTTCATCCACATGGTAACACTTACCAAAAAAAAAACTAACAAAGTAAATCAAATTCTTGGTTTTAAAGATTCTAATGCAGTATTCACTAAAATACTCCCAACAGTTACAGACATTGCCTACAGGTTACATGGAGCAAATCAGTGAAGACGCTCTCCTTAACCTTGTTGAAACACGCACATTATCGAAAAGACTTTCAAAGGCCAGAAAATCTGGAAGATAAAAAATGCCAAGAAACATGAACATGTCTGTACCGTTACACTCTTACCTCAAACTGACAAAGTTCCTCCCTCCTCTTTAACTAGAATAAAGTCGTTCTTTAAGCCAATTGACATAAGTCTAAATTTCTAAAGATATACAAATCATTTACCTAAGTAATGACTATGTCAGTAACAAACATTTGCCACCTAACTCTCTCACTGTCATTCACACACACACCTACCTCTCACTTGACCGTGCGTAGTCCACTGCATAGTCCAAACATCTTCTGGATTTCAAATTCCGCACACGCGGAAGATGAAGATGCACACAATCGGTTGCACAGACGCAACAGGTGTTTGTGACCTGTTTTCATCTTCTGTGTCTGTGTGACCGGACGCAAAAGGTATTCTTAAAGAAGAATGCCCTAAAAACAAAAAATATACATTTTTTTTAAATTAAAAGAAAATTAATCTTCCAAGGTGCACCACAATTGATTTTATTTTTTTTCTGGACAATATGCTACAGTCTCCAGTCCCCTTAATTCTGCACAGTCCAGAAGAAACCCTGGACCGAGTGTGTTCCTTGTGTGCTCTTAAGGGAAATTGTACTTGATGCAGAAAGGTGCATCTAGAAATACTGTGTGTATCTAGTTTTGTTCCAAGTGAATGTCACTCTTCACTGTCATTGGTGAGGACTCGGGCTCCTTGATTACTGGCCCAGAGAGGGGACATCACAAGGACATTACTCCAGAAGGCTTTGTGAAGGGTCAGTGTCAGAGTTTGTTTCAGTATGTGTAGAACCAATGGCTGTGGTGGTCTGCCATGTGTATGTGTTTATTTCAGTTTGTGAAGCACCAATGGTTGTGATGGTATGCCTATATGTATGTATGTATGTGGTGGGACATAGCATCAGCAATAGTTGTAGCACTGTGGCTTGATCTACTGTATAGGTCCAGAACATGCCTGGTTGATAGTTGGGCACCCATGCATGCATATGCCCATGAAAGTCACCTCTACTAGGAGTTATGTGGGTCTAACAATGGCCCTGGCTAGATGATGGCCTGCTGTAAGACCATGTATGATGTCTGTTGCCAGGTGTAACACAGCCATGTCTGCCATGATCCAGTAGACATCTCCTAGCCATAGTTATCTTCACAGCAGATGTAACTGTGGAAATGTTAGTGCTGTGGGGACATGATCTTGGCCATCCATGGCCATGATGGCTGTCATTCGTGGAAGTATTGGTGGAACTGCCTCATGGACATTGCCTGCTACATGGCATGTGAGCATGAAAGAGCATGGCTTATGGTAGTACGTGACACAGTGTATTAAAACTATCACACATACTGGACTTGCACCCTCAAGGACATCCCACACACCTTGCATTAGCCATACTAATTCTGAAATGGCAGTGGTGGCACTAACCTGTGTCTATATGATGGCCCTGCGCATATGTTAGGTTGTGGCCATTGACACAGCAATTTCAGGGCAGAGTGGTAACTGTGTCTCAAAGTTGCACCAGTACTCATTATCCTGTGTGTATACCTTCAGCACATGTGGTTTGTGGCAAATATAGATGACTGCTTTGTGGGAGACATCTCACTACCCTGGCTTTCAGTGGTCCCTGTAACCTGTGCCACCTATATGGCATGTGTTTTGGGTCACTGCAGACACATAAGCTGTGTCAATGGTCTGAATAAGGGATCCAGTGGTCACATTCCCTGTGCCCAACACACCCATAGTACTCCCTGACAATGTTGGTTTATTACCACCACCAGCATCAGAGCTAGATGAATCTCTGACATCAGGAGGTGGAAGTTCTACAGAGGTGCTCCTGACAGTGATTCACCTGCGAACACAGCAAATTAGAATTCCTAGTATATGTCTACCCACCACCTTGCACATACTGTCAGTGCAAATGTAACACAGCAGTGTTGTTCAACAGTGTTGTAAAATACCTTATCTCATGCAGGTACCCTTACAGGTTGTATACCCAATGTTTCAAAGGTACCCGAAAAAAAATATTTTATGACAGGTGGCCAGTGAGAGTTTGGAAAATACAGACACTGCAGTACCCAGCTGGAGCATATCCTACTGATAACTTAGGGGTATGTTGCAGCTCTGCTGTGAGGGTTAGCACTATATTGTGGAATGGTCTGAATGTTGTACTGTCTCTCACAGAGCCCAAGAACTCCTAAGTCTCCATCTGAAGATTCTTGGCCAAAAGCCCACCTCCTATTGACCTACCATCCTGCGCAAGGTGGAAAGTTCTTTTCTTAGCCACATGGGTGATGACTGTAGCCTTGTAGTGGAAGTACTCATAAGTGAGGTCCTGACCTACCAACAAGATTGATGTCTGCCACAAGATTCTTCTATGCACAGTCTCCACAGGCTGGGGTGGCAGTAGCCTGTCCAAAGAGCCATTGGTCATGGAGCTACAAAACCTGTGATAGCGCTTCATGCTCAGCATCTGAGAACTGGTTGTTTCTGGTTTTCTGTCCACTGATGACACCGGCATTCTCTTCTTGATCCTTGTTAGCCACACTGCTGTGGTTATGGTAAACATCTGTGTTTGGATGGCAGTACTGACTGCAACTAGACAGTTACTGCATCACTGTACCCCTAATGGACTGTACAATCTGCTGACCATATATCTCCTATACCTAGTGAACCATGACCATCACTTTCTACAGTGTCAACTGTACAGGTGCCAGAGGCAGCATGTCAGCCTCCATCCCAAAAATTCCACTACCATAACATGTGGCAAAAGGACATATTACTACCAATCTCCCCTTTCAGGGTTAAAATCACTATATATGTACTATACATTTACAATGATCCACCCATAAAATGTGCTCAAATTGCCCTATCTTAAGGTCGGTGCTGTAGTTAAGATATGAACTGCTTAATTGCTACTGGGTGTGTCTTCTATTATTTGGATTATTGTTGCAGCATAAATTGCTCATAGGCTTCAACTACTTTTTGCCTTTATGAGTGTGGCAGATCTCAGAGCTTCAGACAAAAGTAATGTATCATGCAATTTAAAACATTTGCAGTATGGTAAGTATATCTGCAAGTAAATATAGAGAAATAAAAACAGCTACCTTCAGAAAGATGCACTCCAGCTCCTCTAATAAGTATGTATTGAAACACCTGTGACCTCATTCCAACTGGCAGTTCTTTGATGTCTTCTGTAATGTGATGACACTCACTGCGGTCACTTCATGCTTATATTGTTCAAATCTTGGTGTCTAGGCATACTGATTATGCAAATGAGGGCTCCAGTAACTATAATCTCAGACTTGCTTGATGTGTGCATCGTACGTAGTTCCAAAACTTCATATCGACTTCTACATGGCATCAAGTGCATCCAACTGTACTCTAAATCTCAAACTTTCCTTAGATATAACAATCTACTATTTAAACTCACAAAACAAACATATTTTCCTTCACAACTAAAACTCAGTGGAGATACGTACACTAATCCAGGCCCCAGTTGGGCTATGACCCACCCCTCCTACCCCACTCCCTTCTTAGGGAATCCCTACCCACAAAGGATCTAATCTTCTGCTACTTAACACGAACCTAAGGAAGATAGTCAACAAGATCCAGGATCTCCATGCCTCCGTATCCCTATACACCCCTGATATCACTGTTCTTACCCAAACTTGGCTAAAACCCGAAATTAATAGCAATGAAATTCTTCCTTTGGGTTATAATATACATAGATGTGATAGAGAGTACAAGTGTGGAGGGGGAGTAGCTATAATGTATAAACAAAATTTAAAACTCAAATTTACTAATCCAAACAGCCCTCCATTTAATAATGCTGAAATATTATCTACTAAACTTGAAATTAACTCAAATAAACATCTAATAATAATTGCTATTTATATTTCCTCTAGCAATAACCACAACACAACTGAGGACATACTACACTGGATTTCCTTAACTTTCTCATAAGAAATTAACATTATGGGTGACCTCAACACCAACTGGATATCTTATAATTCTGAAAATCCCACAAATTTAATCATCTTACATGGCTTTTCACAGATTATACAAACTGCTACTAGAACAGACAAAACAACCAAAAGGCAATCTATACTTCATTGGATCCTCACCAATAAACCTTCACTAACCGTCCAATCAGGTTGCCTCCCCAATGGTATTAGTGATCATCTCCCCACTTATTTGCTCAGATGCCATCTTAATCCCGCCATACAATCCAGTTTCTGCCTAATTCGCAACAAATAGAACTTCAATACTCAAACTTTTCTCTCACTCTTACATCACCATGACTGGTCACCACTCAAACTCTTCCCCTTGACTCTGCTGTAGACTATTTTAACATCAACTTCCTTTATATTCTAAATAGACTAGCCCCCTACAGAACTGCTAGAATAAAATTTCACTACACTCTATGGCTAACAAATGACACTAAAAATGTATTAAAGCAAAGAGAGACAAAGCCTAGTCACTCCGGCATACCATTAACAACCGAGCTAATCTAGATTTTTACAAACAACTTCGCAACAAAGCCACGTCCCAAGTCAGACTTGGCAAAAAAATCATACTATACTGCCACACAGCAACAGAACTACAACAATCCCAAGAAATTCTGTTCCAGTGTTAAAAAACTGCTTCAAACCAGTAATTCATCCTCCCCTATCCCCTCAACCACCTCAAACACTGACAGCATTACTACACAATTCAACACTTTCTTTACTAACTCAATATGCTCTCTCACTAACTCTCATATCAATACTCCACCATCTATCCCAACTTTAGACAGCACTAGCAGAGACACCTTTTCCTTCAAACCCATCCAAACCCTCACCATAAAAAAATACTCTCCAAACTCAAACCCACATCCCTTGCAGCTGATAACCTACCTACAGAATTCCTAAAAATAGCTGCACACGCTATTGCTTATCCAGTCACTATTCTGAACAGCCACTCCATCTCAGAACAGTGCATTCCTCACAAGCTGAAAATATCAGATATTATACCCCTGCACAAATGAGGCAACTCCACCATGTTATCTAACTACAGACCCACTGTTATCTTAACTTCCCTCCCCAGAATACTAGAAAAATGTATCCACATGCAGCTTTTAAACTACTTACTATCCAATAACCTCTTAGCTTACACACAGTACAGGTTATGGCCACACCACAGCACCACAATAACCTCCTAAGCTTCACTAACACAATAAACCAACACAGAAATAATGGGAAATTTGATTCTTCCATGTTCTTAGATCTCTCTAAAGCCTTTGATACAGTTTTCCACAAGAAACAACTTGATGAACTATTAACTCTTAAACTTATCCCCTCTGCTCTAGCCTAGTTCCATAGCTACTTATCTGGCTGACAGCAAGCTGTCAAATGGCAAGAAGAACTCTCTTCCCTATTGCATGTCACCTTGGGAGTACCCCAAGGCTCTATTCTAGGTCCCCTACTTTTCAGTATATGCACCAACCGTCTCCACTCATCAACTCCCCTAGTCATCGTCCAACACACTGATGACTCATCTCTTATCTGTGCTGCTCCTTCCCTAAATCAACTTGTATCTACAACACAACAGTCCTTCTTATCAGTCGAATTGTGGCTATCTGAATCACAACTGATTTTAAATCCTTCCAAGACCAAACTGATGCTCTTTCACCCCAGCAAATCACATGATCCTCCTACCCCACTCCAAATACATACATCCAATAATACCATAATATCAGCCGTGACCCAAACAAAATTATCAGGCGTGCTAATTGATAACAACCTGAAATTCGACTCACACCTAACTCAGTCCATTAATAAGACACATATTAAATGAGGTTCACTGTATAGAATCAAGTTGTTCCTTAGAAAAATCACAAGACAAGATAAAGCCAGAACTCATCTTCTCTTTAACCTACTATATGCTTCTCCCTTCTTCACAAACCTAAGTAAAACTGACTTAGCTATGGCAATCCTGTGCACAGGTAAGCAATGTTGCCATCAGTGCAATGACATCAAATGATGCCATCCCAGCTTCCTTGGCTGGTAGGAGGCCAAGGTTCCAGCTGCACCACCAGAGCTGTGCTGTAATTTGCTGTACCTACACTTATATACTGCCAGTGTGAGGTATCCACAGATAATACACAATCCTATTCCTCAGTCTACAGCTCCTGAAACAATAGTAGAGGAGGTGCAGCTATACAGGAGTAGGAGCACACCTGCTTTTACACTAAAGGTTAAAATACTGACACAACTCTGAACAGTTATCCATATTACAGATATACTGTGAGTATGATGAAAGCTTATAGTTGTAATTTGCCATTATAACTTCAGTTCTTTACTGCCAATGTTGCGCCAAGTTCCATGGTTCAAAAGTTGCATTATGTGCGTTTGATACTTTTAGTGATTGCTTGACTACAGCGTTCAAAAGGATTGTGAAAGTAGGTCAACATATTAAGGCACTGCTTTGCAGCTTACATGTGCTGATTCTTCTGGGTTTGAGTCCCACCATCAGCTGTGTATCAAATAATCTGGGCAGTATGCCAGTTGCAGTTTTGTGTACAGTACCCATCAAGTTATAAGACAAAATGTATGAGATGCCTTTTTTATGTATTTCTTTCTCTCCTTTTTATTCCATATTTTTGTTTTAATTTTTTATGTTTCTTTTCTCTACACAGCAGATCACCTGTCCGCTCATGATTGGCAGTGGAGTTTTACAGTGTTGAGCTGGCACCCAACCTTCCACAGAAGGCACACACACACACACTCACACCTAGGGTCAATTTAGAGTGTCCAATCCACCTGCAGCATGTCTTTGGGATGTGGGAGGAAACTGGAGCACCCGGAGGAAACCCACGCAACCACAGGGAGGACATGCAGACTCCGCACAGAAGGCACCCTAGCCGAGGATAAAACCGGAGAACCTCTTGCTGTGAGGTGACAATGCTAACCACTGGACCACCATGGCTGCCTCTTATCACCTCAAAAATGGCCCCACCATTCAACAGACACTAAACAAAAAACAGCTCAGTTAATCAAAAAACTTAATTGAACTGTTTGTTGAATGAACTGTGCTTTATTACATTATGTATAGCTTTAAGACTTTTAGAAAAGTTTTAATTATATTAATTGACCAAAACATTTGATTGGCTGCTTAATTAATGATTGTTTTATGTGAGTGATTGTGGTCTATGTTTTTTACTCTGAAGAAACCCTATCTATTGTCAAGGGTGAAAGCACTAATTCTCTGGTTATTATTAAAGCTTCTTATACTACCGTTACTGCTGTTTCTTGGGATTTTTTTTATTTTATATTGGATTGCTACTTGTATATACTTACTTTGAGCTCTCTTGAAGAAGAGGGAATACTCTCAGATACAGCAACATTGGAGTTAGTTTATATTTGCCTGTAATCACACTTAAATTTTCTCCAGGGATCACAGTTGTGATTCTAAAGCATACATCAGGAATTGTACACACACACACACACACACACACACACACACACACACACACACACACACACACACACACACACACACACACACACACACACACACTTTATGCTTGTCTTCATCTGCAGTTCTCTGCTGCTTGCTCTATCATCCATGTGTCTGTCCGCCTTTCATGAGGAGTAAAAATGCAAAATACATATTTTTATAAAATAATATTTCATCGTTTTCCATATAGGAAGTACCAAACAATGAATACTCAAATATACAACAGATTCAGAAACAATACAAGCATAGTTTCAATACATTCCTTAACTCCACACAGCCCTCCAAATCACAACTATACAAATATACAAACAGTGCTACTGCAATCATGGAGAGGTAACCAGTCTGGTTCTAGTGGGAGTCTTAGTGACTAGTTCTAGAGGGAAAACACATTCATGACATAGATCCTAGATAATAACTTGTTCCTTCTGACCCTGAGTAATCTCCCATAATAAGGTCAAATATAAGTTTCCAATATTTCTGGTAGTATGCTTGTTTTTTTAGGATTTCCTGTGAATAGTTTTTGTGAGGATATGTATTTGATTGCCAGATTCCTAAATTCAGTCCAGTATAGTTTGGTGCGGTCCATCCAATTTTTGGTTATAAATGCAAAATACACTTGTTTTCTTCCATAACTTGGCAGGTAGCACAGAGGATTAAAGCTGTAAGCTGTAGTAAAGGGTTTGATTCTCTCATTTACCTACCTTGAGCAACTCACTTAGCCACATTTTGCTCCTGGGTCACCCCTAAAAAATGACTGTATGTCCAGAGAGTCTGCCTGTTTAATAAATGAGTATAATAATTTTCTGTTATTTGCTTTTGTTCTGTGTCTGTATCCTCACTTAAGGAACTAAGTCTCCCAACACACATTGTCCCTTTCTGTTTTTTCTGCAACTCTCCACTGCTTGCTTTCCATTTGCCTGTCTATCTGACATGACCAGGGGAATGACCTAAATTAACCCCTCGTAGACCTCTTTTTCAGTCTACCATAGCTCTGTTTTACTTGCTTTCCTTGAGTTTGTTGACTTGTGCACATCTTCTTTTTCAGGATATATATATATATATATATATATATATATATATATATATATATATATATATATATATATATATATGTATATGTGTGTGTGTGTGTGTGTGTGTGTGTGTGTGTGTGTGTGTATGTGTGTGTAGATATATATATATATATATATATATATATATATATATATATATATATATATATATATATATATATATATATATATATATATATATATATATATATATATAGATATATATATATATATATATATATATATATATATATATATATATATAGAGAGAGATATATATATATATATAGAGAGAGAGAGACACACACACACACACACACACACACACACTTATATATATATATATATATATATATATATATATATATATATATTTATGTATATACACACACATATACATGAAAGTGCAAACAGATCAAGTATATATTAGTAAGCATAGCAAATAAATACATATGCCTTGGAATTCAATAAACTCTGTAGGCTTCATGCAAAGCTTACATGGAGTTTACATGTTAGCATGATGAGCAACAGCAGTAATCGGATATTCAAGCTGCTCATCACGCTTACACACATACAAGCACAGTTTCGTGGCCAGCAACTGTGCTGCCACTGGGAAGCCATGCAGAGCAGCATGGGCAAAGAAACAACAAGTATTCAAATTTGTTTACGAGCAAACCTGCTTGGCGAGATTGTGCAGACAGCCACAACGACTACCAGGAGTGAAAATACTGCAATAGCTGCAGTATTAACACAGTAAAGAAAAGTATATTGAGTGCAGTGTACACTACAACCATTATCTGTAGAATGAAATAATGGAGGAAGGGAAACAGCTAGGGCAAATACAATGAAACATACACCAGGCAAGGAAAGTGTGCTGATGAAAATGGGCACAGGCATGAATGACAGGAATGAAAAAAGAGGAAGTGGGCATAATAAATATGGCAATGTCTTCAACATAGGAGATGTCAATGTATGTACACTTCCAAGACAAGTCAGTAGCATAACATTAAGCATATGTGTAGATAGCACAGCACGTACTGCTGTCTACACCTTCTATGTGAGTATATTATATCATGAAAATGAATAGTATTTATGTGATGATTACACAAGATTACATGTCAATGGAGATGAATAGTTGTGATATAAACATGGATGACATGTTCACTCGAGAAAACATTTAGTAAGGACAGTATATCCAATACAGCGCATGTGCATAGTGTGAAGATCTGCAAAATGACTTGCTTGAATATGACTGACATGCCAGCAAACCTCTCAACCAACCATGGACACATAACAATAGACTCCTGGATAAATGTAGACAGAAACAGGAACAATTAGGGAGACTTGTAAAATATTATGGCCATTAATGTGCGGCATTGACAGAATATGTGTGTAACTTATACATGTTCTGCAGGAACAGACATGTGCAACTGTAATGATTGACAGTATTCTATAAGGGGAATTCACCACCCCTTCCTCAAAGTAACCACTTTTTGGAGGGCTTAAGAGGGACAGTATTAAACCTGGAGCTCAAATCAAGGACAATTCTCATTTCAGCCCCAGGTTTAACACTGTATTTCTTAACCATTCCAAAAAGAAGGGTAGTGTTGAAGTCAGGGGCAATCATGGCCAATTGAGAGGCCTGCATGACACATAAGCCACTATCCACACCTGCAAAAATCAAACCCATGCCATCAGTGTTGTCACTGACTTGTGTATTTACTGGGTGCAACCCAGAAAGACATAGCACACAAGCATCTAAGAGGACGCTTTGAAGGGAAGTCTGTACTATAAAATATTAATGAGTATGCATCCCAAAAAATAGTTCTGTATGACTGACAAGATGTGTGGGAGCTCACTGTGCCAAATGTGATACACATGACTAAACCATCCCATGCTGACATAGGTATTGGCCATACAGATAACAACACTTACAAAACAAAACACTATTATGAGTCGATTCCCCACACACAGTTGTGTATTGCATGCATCTGCCACCACATGCAATAGCAATGAGTATTGTCTGAAGCATCTGCAATTGATGTGTGAATTAAGAAGTTATCTGTGATAATGAATGTCACAGCTGTATGTGAGACTCATGGCAATGCATCAACTACACCCATGTGCCGAGAAAGTGCAACAGTGCAAAGTTTATTGTCAATGAGTGTGGAAACTGTCACTGTGATATTGTACACATACGAAACACTAAATGGTGCACCCTGTAAAAATACATGTCAACACTCAGCACATGTGCCACACAATCATTGTGCCCCTGACATTGCCAGTGAAAATGTTATACTGCTGTGAAATCTTGACATATATTCATATATTCTCACACAAACTATCAAGTGGTAATACTGATGTGATGCACGGGTACGTCTGCGATGCAGTACAGTCAGACTACAGCTGTACCACTGGGCCATACAACTGGGCATCAGATTCTAAATCACCTCCAAATAAAATGTTTGCTCTGAATCACATGCGAGACGAAATGTGTGGGTGAAGACCCTGGCACTGTATGTGGACACATGACAACTGAGGTGGATGTGGCTCATGCAGAACAGTTTATGGCACAAATGCTGACAGTCATACAATGCTGCTGGGGAACAAATGTATAATACTTATGAACAGCAGCCCAATAGTGCATGTAATGAATTCCCCAAGGTACCAAGTGAATTCCAGCATATTGTATGTTTGTGTATATAACAGCATTACAACATGTGAATGAACTCAGGCATATGGGCCCATATAATTAGTATGATGTAATATTGCTTTAGGTCAGATAACATTTCCAGAGACTAGGTATACACGCGTGTACCTGTGCCATACTAGCATCCGTTCAGAATTTTGAAGCTCAAAACTTTGAATTTCATATGATCGAAGATCATATGTTTGAAGTTTCAAAACTTCAAAATCCTGAATGAAGATCAGCATACAGTGCAGACTGGGAGATTTCCCTTGTCCTCACTGTAGTGCAAGCTCAGAGCTGGTATATTTAAGTTGCGGGGGTTGTGGGGGGCTTGCTCCCCACATGGGGGGTGCAGGGGGGCCTGAATACACATTTTAATGTGTTGAGTGGTGTTTTTGGGAGGGGGTTCACAATTTTGAGATTCCAAGATCTCAAGATTCTAAACTTGATATTCTGAAACTCGAGATTTTGGGATTTCGAAATTTTTGTAGTCAGCCCGCCATACTGCATCTGACACTATGATGGTTGCATGACAACTGTGTAGAATATTGATATACTGCAGTACAAGGACACATGCCTTAGCAAGGCAACAATATACATAGCACTATCAGATTTCAACAGTCCTCAGGAGGCATATTACAACAGCTGTTATGGAAGGAACATATAACCAAATGTCAACAGTGGCCATCAATATGGAAGCTCACTTCACAGAGTGGAATACACTGTTTTAGGGATATATTACATCTACATCTCAACATAACACATGTGAATGACAAACACCATTGATATGTGCAATGTTCAGAGGGTCATAGGACATTACTAGGCTACTGGCCAGGAGCACATAAACCCCCCAGACATTATTACACCACTTAAACAGAAATCAGTACAGGGAATTACATCATCAGTGCATGCTGGGAAGAAGATGTTTGTGTAGGAGTGTCTAACATAGCTGCGGACTGGTATAAAATTAACTCCAGACTGATAGTTGAATGAACACACACACACACACACATACACACACACACACACACACACACACACACTCTTAAGTTGACTGCTGTAAGATTAGTACCCCACCTATCTAATTACACAATCTGTAGAACACAGTACTTTAAGCTAGGGCCACTGAACAAGTCTGTCTTTAACAGTGTCTGAGTGCACTTTATAGAGGATGACATTATCAGTGAATGCAGAGAAGAAGATGTTGGGTGGGCTGTACGAAATTGCTGTGGAGTCCTATAACAGTATCTTCTGAATGCTACTTGAGTGAAGGGAGCCAGGTCCTGAACTCATGCTGTTTTGACTACACACATACTCAGACACAGAGAAACAAGCACAGATGCACACACACACACAAGATGACTGCTATGAGATTAGAACCACTACCTAGCTAATTACCTAGCTAATTACACAAGATAAAAAACACAGTATTTAATGCACATGCCACCACATACATTTGAGTTTTAAAATGTCAGAGTGAGCTTTATAGAGGATGACATCATCATAGTGAAGTAGATTACATGTACTGCTATGATACTTGTTTGCAAAGGCAGGACTTGTAATATGACTGTCTGATTGCAATTTGCAAAAATACATGTATCTTGGCAACCTAGGTGAAATAAACTATGATGAATGCATATTCCAGAAGTGAGACAGACATGTACCTGTTTCTCAGGATGTTTGCAGATGACACATAAACACACACTTTGGAAACAGCAGAAGTGCAATGATGGAGTTATGTGTCTTCATATTTAGATGAAGGTATGGCCACATTAATATAAGTTACTGACAATATCAATGGGATGTGATCATGGATGACAAATGTCAAGTGCCACTATAAAACCATAACAAATGTACCAATGCGGCTACACCCTGTTATTCTGGAGTCTGTTTAACAATGATCAAAGTCCTGATATTTCATTTGCAAGTGCATTGCTGTAAGGCACACACAAATCTCAGAAATTAAGTGTCCAGTGAAGCACACATGTCACTGCCCTTCTTTTATGTTTATGAATACACCACAGTAACCAGAGTTAGACATGCTGAGCACCTCTTCAGAAAGTGCATCTCCAAGAAGCTGATTTGTGCAGATGATGGCAAAGTATTAGCACGGTTGATTTGAATTGCGGGAATTCAACTTAGTCTTGTGAAGTAGTCCACTGGTGCTCATTGCCAAACTGTGCACAAATAGGGACACACAGTAACTGGTCTGATTGGGGTTAGCTGTAAAATACATCTGTTTGCTGAAAATGTTTCATGTGTCAGGTTTGCAAGATATGCTACTGGAAAAATGCCAGCAAGTAGTATGATGTGCATGCTACACTCTGTGTTTGAAATGTTGGGGCCACAGTCTTAGTACCTAAATAACTGTTGGCTGTGCTTTCCCCATTTGCATGACATTAAGTGTTGATCAAACGTGGTTCTCTACTTAAGGAAAAAACTGTAAGATTTATTTTGGTTCGCCTTCCTTAGCGCATACATGCCCAGTGGCAAGGTATGGCTGTCAGCAGTCTGTACAGTACTGAGTGTGGAAATATAGTTGCTGTCTAGCTTTCCCTGTGGCACAGTGTGTAAGTGCAGTAATTTCCTAGTCAGAACACAAGTGAGCTAGGGTTCAAATACTGATGATTCTCTTTTTTTTACAAATGGTGACAGGGTGTCATTAGCTAGGCAAATGTGATCAGGAGTTCAAATGTGACAAACAATGACTACACTATAGTATGTGTCTTCCCCAAATTGTACTAGTCATACCCACCTCAATACACTCATAAAAGTAGCTGCTGTTTTGTAGGTCTCACTGCAAATCACAAGTTAATTGTATGTACAGCTTTTTGCAAATAACAAGGGGTGTTACATATTCTAAAATGGTTATTATGACTCAGCAGATATGGCTAACTATTTGTGTAGGGCTGAATGCCCTGAAAAGTGTGTGAAGTATGCTTCTTCACAGTAAGGATGGTTTCCACATCATATTAGATGAATATTTCATCCATCATCACCTGAACATGACACATTAATATAAGTTACTGACAATATCAATGGGATATGATCATGGATGACAAATGTCAAGTGCCACTATAAAACCATAACAAATGTACCAATGCAGTTACACCCTGTTATTCTGGAGTCTGTTTAACAATGATCAAAGTCCTGATATTTCATTTGCAAGTGCATTGCTGTAAGGCACACACAAATCTCAGAAATTAAGTGTCCAGTGAAGCACACATGTCACTACCCTTCTTTTATGTTTATGAATACACCACAGTAGCCAGAGTTAGACATGCTGAGCACCTCTTCAGAAAGTGCATCTCCAAGAAGCTGATTTGTGCAGATGATGGCAAAGTATTAGCATGTATGATTTGAATTGCGGGAATTCAACTTAGACTTGTGAAGTAGTCCACTGGTGCTCATTGCCAAACTGTGCACAAATAGGGACACACAGTAACTGGTCTGATTGGGGTTAGCTGTAAAATACATCTGTTTGCTGATGTTTCATGTGTCAGGCTTGCAAGATATGCTACTGGAAAAATGCCAGCAAGTAGTATGATGTGCATGCTACACTCTGTGTTTGAAATGTTGGGGCCACAGTCTTAGTACCTAAATAACTGTTGGCTGTGCTTTCCCCATTTGCATGACATTAAGTGTTTATCAAACATGGTTCTCTACTTAAGGAAAAAACTGTAAGATTTATTTTGGTTCACCTTCCTTAGCACATACATGCCCAGTGGCAAGGTATGGCTGTCAGCAGTCTGTACAGTTCTGAGTGTGGAAAATATAGCTGCTGTCTAGCTTTCCCTGTGGCACAGTGCGTAAGTGCAGTAATTTCCTAGTCAGAACACAAGTGAGCTAGGGTTCAAATACTGATGATTCTCTTTTTTTTACAAATGGTGTCAGGATGTCATTAGCTAGGCAAATGTAATCAGGAGTTCAAATGTGACGCACAATGACTGCACTATAATATGTGTCTTCCCCAAAATCTATTAGTCATACCTACCTCAATACACTCATAAAAGTAGCTGTTTTGTAGGTCTCACTTCAAATCACAAGTTAATTGTATGTACAGCTTTTTGCAAATAACAAGGGGTGGCACATATTCTAAAATGATTATTATAACTCAGCAGATATGGCTAACTATTTGTGTAGGGCTGAATGTCCTGAAAAGTGTGTGGAGTATGCTTCTTCACAGTAAGGATGGTTTCCACATCATATTAGATGAAAATTTCATCCATCATCACCTGAACATGACACAAGAAATTTTGAAACCTTGAATATTACAGGAGCACTGACCACCTAATGAATCAAGATAAAATGTTTGTATTATTCATCAGCATAGTCATGCCAGTATGCAGACACCCTGAGATGACCTGCACATCCATCAGCTGAATAGCTACACACCTGAAAACAAGGGTGGGAGTGAAGGGGTACACACAAGGATGGATGGACATACATATAAACATGTTTGCTACAATGTAACATTCATGGACATGTTTTTGGTCTGTTCTGATTGTTAAGCTGCCAAGCTCAGCAGCATAAAGTAACTGACATAGGGGTAAAGAAGGGTTAGTAGAGGGACAGCAAGCTTATGACAAGAAGAACAAGGGTTGATAACTATGCAATAGTTGTAGGAATGGATGTTATGCAAATAATTTGTTTTAGCCAGTATCCAATATATCTCCATGAGACCTCATCACTGGGCCAAATGTTAAGATGTGGCTGATTAAACATATCATAGACATGTAACATCACAGTAAGAAATGATGTGAAAGACATTTGGAATCAAACCATTGATGCAATGGAAAAATAATCTTCAGTCAAGTGATTTGTATCAGCAGTCTACATAGAAAGTTACACTTTGTTACATCCAGCAGTGTATAGAACTGTCAAGACTGTTTCAAAGTAGTGTCTTTAACTCTGTCTTACTGTAGTACAGCGATTATAAGCAGTATTGTACAGAGATAACCATACTAGTGCAGCTGTTGGTAAAAACTCACCAGGTTTTGCCACAGGGCATGAACCACCATTTACTGCCACTCAGCACTGGTGTACAATGCCAAGGTCTGCGCAAATGCAGAGTACAAAAAGCGAAGGCTTTTTATGGGCCAATGCTGGCCATGTGTGTGGTGAGTGATTTTATTTTTGACAAGATTAAAGGTGTGGACATGAGGGAGAGAATAACAATGAAATGGGGGTGGGGCAAGCAGTGGAAGAACAAAGGGGAAGCAATAAAGAAATTTGCAGGAGAGCATTAGGAAGGAACGACAAATCTTCACTTCTGTGACACAGTAATATGCACATATAGAGAAAATTTGATTAATGTGGACTGTCACCATGACACAGATGGGTGACAACAATGCAATAATGTTGCATTTCCAGTTGGACCAAATCAAGTGTGTGTGAAGAAGACACATATGTAATATGGGGAGCTATGTATGAGACAACATTTTTTTGTGGGACGGGTGCCTATTTATTTTTTTATTTCAAAAAGAGAGGTATGCTGAGTAAGTGATATAGGAATGTGAGGGTCAGATAGGAAGATAATTGAGGAAGCAGGTGCAGACAAATAGGACAAAGAAGACAGACACAGGGGTGGTGATGGACACAAACACTTGGGGGACAACATGATTGGGGATAGGTAGGGCATACTGGAGGCACATGCCCTTCAAGAGTGGGAACAGTGAGAATCTAGTCCTCACCCATAGAACTGTCATTACTGTCCCCTTCCTTAGTTCCCTGTAAGACTGCATAACATCGAAGTCTCTTTTCTACTTTAATGAGCAACCTCTCCAGCAGCTGATGCGGGCACCAAGGGTAGATTCTGTTACATCACACACCATCCCTGGTAGCTCCTGGTTGGTGATGTAATCACCACCTCCACCAATACTTCTGGAAGGTACCAATGTACCAGCAGCTGGTGCAATGCTTACTGACATGGATGGATCAGATAGTGCAGGGGCTGTGGAGGCAGTACTACTAGGTTGTGTCTCAGAGGTACAGAGTATTGTGCAGCAGCCAGTGGAAGGTCAGCAGGCAGAGACACAGTGGTTGGCCTACCTCCCTGTGTTGAAAACCATTTGGCAGAAAGGTATGACGTCAGACTGGTGTGATTCTAGTTAACACACAAACAAAATCAAAGAGAGATAAGGGATGAGGTGAGTCAAAAAAAGAAAAGAGATAAATATAAACAAGATATGTCCATTTCATACTTTATTACTATAAATATACTGTACTTGTATTATTATAGTAACTATAGAGCTTTCAAAATAAAAAAATGACTGTGAATTGTTCCAAATAATACTTGGAAAATGCAGATATTCCATATATGCTTTAAACTATACTACAGATTAATTTAACAGCAGGGCATTAAAACTAGTATTATTTATTTATTTATTTATTTTAAATTTGTTGACTGGGATAGTCTGATTGGATACATGCCCATTTTCAGTGGAGTCCCAGGGAGAAAAGCTCCACATATGACTTTCAGAACAGTTACATACTTATTATGACAATAAACTTTTTGAACATATATACATAGTGAAAGTCATTGTTACAGAGAAACATGTTTTCTTCAGCATTATACAAAAATAGAGTTACTTTCTTCAAACTGGAAAAACAATATAGAGTTGAATAAAAGTCATTTTTATGACATGATTATTTTGTATCTTGTATTTTGTGTATTTTGTGATCAGTATTGCTACATTTCAAATGGAGAAATGATACTTGTTGACTTTCAGTCTATAGGTTGCATGTGGGAATTGAACCCAAATAATCCAAAAACTATTACACTTGCCTACAACAATTACCAAGAGTGACAGCAGACCCCATACATGCTTGCTGCTACAGTTAAGATATGCATGCTGAAGGTGATACTGATCTATGGAATCACAATACAATCACAATTTATCCCTTAATTAGGCTATAGAAAATAAAGCCTGCAGTTACAACAAAATGGCTATGTTGTGTTCACTATACACAAAACGAGCCAGCACAAAGGTTTCAGCAAGCAAAAAGACTCATTTATTGTGGCATATAATAAAAATAAAAAAGCAAGAAGCTGCAAACCGGTTTCGGCCAACACAATGGCCTTCTTCAGTGCAGAAGGAAATATTTGAAAATGATGTATGCTGATGATCCTTATATACTAAGTAATTTAAAGGGATATGCAACCATAAAAAAAGAGAAAATTATGAGTGTTGTTATTACAACTCATAAATACAGAGAATGATACCAAAAAATATGAATAGCCATATTACAATATATTGGTCACATAAATACCCATAAAAATGGGAAAATTAAGCTCAGTTCAAACCAATAGGTACTATATTAAATATCTAAATGTATATACTGTTAACATTTTAGTTTATCCATATTCATTTAACCCAGGTTTGAACAAAGCACCCAATTTAGTAATCCATAATGCTTCCATAGAATTGAGTTTGTCATGCCAGCCAGCCTTGGTGAACCTCGGCAGCTGAATCCTATCAATGATAATGAATTGAAACTGAGCAGTTTGGTGAATCAAAGTGTGCTTGTATAGCGCATTAGTAAGTTTTTTAGTTCTGATAGCACTAAGGTGCTCACTTATACGGAATCTCAATGGACGAGAAGTTTGACCAACATAAAATGATGTACATGTGCAGGTGGCCAAATATACCACCCAATCAGAACTACAATTACCAAAAATCCTAATATTGAAAACACGTGAAGTGTTTGTTGTGTTCACTGACATAAAAAAGCACCTGTCATTTTAAGATATACAAATAACCTTGACATTTAGTACATGCTGTTAAAGAGGAATGAACAAAACAAAAATGCATATGCATTATTAGTTTTCTTGTACAGTTTTTTTTTGATCCAGCAAGGGAACTGTTATAGAATGTCAAGAACTTAGATGTTCACATCAAACAACAACTGCCAAAAGTATGTATTTTGCTTAAGACACGCTTTTATCCAGGATTGATTTGTGGAATGTAACTTAAATCCACAGATAACTCAGTTTGTTTTCTCTTTCCCTCAGAATAACAATATCTTCCTGATCAAGCACAAAATGACATGCATTCCAGTTACTTGTATAATGGATATTATGTCTGGCTTCGCAAGAATGTTTTAATTTACTGTAGTAAAAAAAACATTGAACATGTCTTTCAAATACATTTCAAAAATGGAAGAGTGTACAAAAAAATGAATGTCTCATAAAAGAGTTTCCACAGGCAGTGAAACTTTTACGATACCTGGCAAAGAATGCTGACATTTTGAAATTCAACAAGTTGTGTTTTTAACTGTTGCTTGGCATGACAGGGATATATATATATATATATATATATATATATATATATATATATATATATATAAATATATGCACACCAGGGATTTTGCTTGCTTGACCTGTTGCAGTGTCACACTTGATGAGATGGATGGCCAGCTGGATTATATTAATTTAAATTAAAAAACTCTCTTATTCTGTAAGGAGAAGGACTTGTCTCTGACTCCCACACACTTCTAGTCTTGCTTGCCAGCACACACTGCTGCTTTTAGTTTGAATTGAGTTTATCATATTCGCTCCAGTCTTATACAGTTAAGGTACAGCTCTATTGGGTTGTCACATCACTGCAACAGTGATACAGCAGGCTGATAACATGACTGTGATGAGGAGCAAATTATGTGGAATTTTATTGGCACAGTTATTTTATGTTTAAAATTGCATTTTTTTTGCAAATAACAGACAGTTAAGATGTAAGTTACTAAGTAAAATATCAGAAATGTTTCCACATGAGCTTCATAATGTACAAAGGGTTAAATTGTTATTAATGTGAGAGATACATTAAGTAATCATGCAGTGTATCAGAAAGGTATTCCTATAGAACCGGCAAAGACAAATAGGCAAAAGTACTTTTTGGACTTTTATGGCAAGCTTTCCAACACACAATAATGTATGGACGTAAATGTAAGGATGATTCCAAACTTGGTTCTTTGGTAATTGAGCTAACTGATCATTGTGATTACAGCGGGACTTGGATGAGATATATTTGTGGGCTTCTAATAAAATGAAATCCAATATTAAAAAGAAATGTTATACATTATGGAAAATAACATATCGGATATTTTTATGCTTTAGATAATAAACAATAATTTATTATTTGGACCACACTAATAGGTGTCTGACTAGCAAGATCAAAGTTATAAAAGAACTGGATATAAGGCACTGTAAGAAGAAGTTATTATATACTTAGAAACCTATTTAGATCAATTACGAGTAGGGAGAAGGATGTTCTAATTTCCATCTACAAGTCAGTAATAAGACTAATTACAGAATTTGGAGGATTTATTTGTACTTATGACAGTAAACAGCTGAATAGACTGGAAAGAGTTCATAAGTACTTTACAAAGCAAATTAGAGGCTTTAGGGATAAGAATAATAACAGAATGTTAAACAAATTGTCCTTGTTTTCTGTTAAATACACAGTGGTTAGGGGTGACCTAATTACTATACACACACATCTATATAATGACAATATGAAACTTGTGTAGGAATTTAGAAGATATCTCATCAGGTGGCTACAAGGAACAACAATCTTTTAATGGAAATATTGGCTGGGAAAACAAAGGGATTACACAATGTTCATGCTAGATTTGTTAGATGGTGGAACTCTGTTCTGCTTAGACTTAGGATTAACTATATATATATATATATATATATATATATATATATATATATATATATATATATATTAACATGAAAGAAATTCTAACCATTGACTCTATTGTTTTTCTGACATATTCATCTTTTAGGTGCATAGGATTATAGGATCACTGGAGGTTACTAGGCTGTTGACCCAGAGATCATTTCAAGCCTAGCGGTTTCATCCTAATGTAATACCATAGATATTCTAGTCAATACCCAGGATTTTATTTAGTAATGACTGCCCATGTCCAGGAAGGTTGTGGGCACTATCCCCAGTAAGAATTTACGATGCCCCATCCACTCATCCAGGTTCCTTTTTTACAGTGTCATAGAGGTGCTCTGCTTTACATGAATTGGCAGCCTATTCCAAAGGCATGGCAGTTACTGGGAGACAAATCTGTCCTTCCAGCACATCCTATTCAAGTTGCAGGCTATATTTAGGTCCCTGGAATGGGTAGCTCTATTCCAGTTTGATTTATGGATATGCAGTAAGTTCATTAGGTTTGAGTTGGAGATTGCTCTGTAAGCCAGGCATAAGTCTTTCCTAAGACGTCTATATGATACTTAGTATAGTGACAAGGACTTGAGTCAGTCTGTGTAAGGCCCGTGCTGGAGTCCCTTGATCTTCTTAGTTAGAAACCTCTGAGGTGTCTCCAATTGCTACAGGTGCTTTGTACAGTACATGTCAGAAGGGGTGTTATACTCAGTTATGGGTATGATTAGTAACAAGTATAAAGGACCTGGGGACCCAAGTTGATCAAATCCAGAATTAATGCACAGAAATAAATAGAACTTGCTGGAGGGACAGGTTCATAACCCAGAGGTCCCTTCACTCTGGAATAGAATTCCAGTTCATGGAGGGGTTATAACCTCTTTTGCTCTAGAAGCAGTGCCTTTCCTAGTCAAATGTGCTACACAGAAAGTCTTCCTTACTACAATAGACATATGGTGGTCAAAGTTAAGGTTGCAGTCTACTTGTGATCCCAGATCTCTTAGCACTTCGTAGGTACATAGAGTATTCTTGTTAATTTGATAGTTTGAAGGGACATTGTTTTGAGCAAAGGGAAAGATGATGCATTTCTTTGCATTCAGTTTGAGACCATGACTAAGACACCAGTTGTTGGCCTGTATAAGACCCTCCTGAAATATACTGACATAATTTAAGGATTCAATAACTGCACCCAGTTTGCAGTCATGCACAAACTTGGTCTGCCACAGCCTCTTTGTTTTGGCCTGAACTTCTGAGAAGTATATACAAAACAGTAGGGGGCCCAGCACTGACCCTTGTGGCACCCTGCTGGTGACAGGTCTGCTGGCTGATTTGGACTCACCCACTTTGATAGTGTGTGACCAGTTTGTGAGCCAGTTGACAACCCATCTTACAACAAAGGGGTTTACATTCACTTTGCTAAGTTTGTTAGTAATGCCTGAGTGTGGGATTGTGTCAAAGGCCTTTGCCAAGTCAGATATGCTGTATGCACAGATTTGCCCTTGTCAATAGCCCTGGTCAAATTTTTGAAGAAATGTACCAGGTTTAACAAGCAGGATCTGCCCTTGATGAAGCCAAATTGGGTTGGTTCCAGGATTTGGAGGTTGCCTATGTCTTTGTTTATGAGGTGCTTAATGATACTTTCCAATGCTTTACAGATGAGGCTTGTCAGACTTATGGGTCTATAATTCCCTGAGTCTGTTGCTAAGCCACCTTTGTGAAGTGGAATAATGGTTGATCTTCTCCATTCCACAGGAACAAAGCCACTAGCTAGGCTGTGATTGAGTAGGATACTTAATGGTGATGCTAGTTTATGTTTTAGTTTGTTTAGAAGGCAGCCTGGGATGCTATCTGGTCCCATAGAGGCTGTGTTTTTTGCCTCAGACAAGGCTTTAATGAACTGCTCATCGGATATGTAGGGTGGGGGGGTGCAAGATTTGTGATAAGTTTGGAGGGGATAAGGTAGTGAAATTTTCACCAAATCTGTCTGCTGTTAGGTTTTGTATCTCTGCAGGACCAGTGTGTGTGATACCATTAGTCACTAGTTCAGCACATGCTTGGATCCTTACCTTTTAGGCTACATATGTAGCTGGAAAGGGCCTTATGATTATCCTTGGCTGTGATTTCTAAGTTTTTCTCAAAGTTACCCTTAGAGGATTTAACATGTTGTCTTATTTGTCTGTTGAGGCTGAGGAGGGTGCTTTTCAATTGTTGGGGCCTTGCCTTAGTTTTCTTAGATAGCAACTTTTTGTGTTTGTTGTAAAGTTTGTTGATGATGGCCGTCTACCAGGGCTCCTTTTTTACTTGGGGCTCTGGCTTTGATTCTGTCTGGAACAGCTGAGTCTATACACTTATACAAGTGATTGTACAGGGATTTAGTGTAAGCTTTGGTGTAGTTACCACTTCCAACTGGGGGGGCCTGGGATGCATTTATACTTTCCCCAGGAGGGTATGGTTTGCTCTGATAAAGTTTTTTAGTCTGACTTCACCATTTGTGAGTTCTGGTGTTACTGACAGTTTGAAGGTGACTGAATTTTGCTCAGATTTAACTAGTGAGGGTCTGACATTGTGGTGGTGCATCTGGTTGTCATGTTAGTGAGGACCAGATCTATTAGGTTTGTTCCTGTTGTTGGGGTTTGAGCAATTTGTTCCAGGGCATTTGAGTTAACAAAGTCAAGGAACTTTTGCATTAGTGAATTAGGGCTAGAGTAGGTTTCATAGGTTCATAGGTTCATAGGTGTGTACTAGGCTAATGGCCCTGGAGCTTTTACAAGCTTAGCCCATAGAAGTACCCTTGCATCGTGCTGCCTATGGTTAGTTCCCAGTGCATCTATCAAGTAGAGCCACTGGAGTGATCCCCGGGGTAAACTTTCTATTTCCCATCCACTCATCAAGATTTCTCTTGAAGAGGGCCAGTGAGGTGCTCTGCTTGATAAGTATGGGAAGTCTATTCCAGAGCATGGGTAGTCTCTGGGTTATAAACCTGTCCCTCTAGAATGTCCTGTTGATTGTGGTAATGAGGTTGAGGTCTCTGGAGCGTGTGGTGTGGAGGGATTGGGATTTCTTTATATGTAGGATTTCTAACAGAGATGGGTCAGGCATGGCTTTGTAAGTCAAGCAGAGATCGCCTCTTAGTAGACGATATGAGAGAGAGAATAGCTGGAGTTTTTTGAGTCTCTCTATGTAGGACATTTGTTTAAGGCCTAGAATCCTCTTCATGAGGTACTTTTGTGGCCTTTCCAGCTGTTGCATGTGTCTAGTGAGGTACATGCCAAATGGGGCATTATACTTGATGATTGGCCTAATGAGGGAAGAGTCGAGAGAGATGATGACCTCTTTCTTCCTGGATGCAAAACCCTTGGTAATGAGATATGCCACATAGAAGGAATTTCTGACCACAATGGGAATATGGTGGTCGAAGGAGAGATTGCTGTCAACCTGCGTCCCCTGATCTCTTATAATGCCTTCACTGTTCAGTAGGCTCCCATCAATGTGGTAATTAGTGAGAACTGAGTTTTCCCAAATGGAATGACGATGCATTTTTTGGCATTACGCTTAAGGCCATGGTTTCGATACCAGTCATTGGTCTCAGTGAGGCCTTTCTGTAGGATGTCTACATCACTTGGGGAGTGAATAATGGCTCCCAGCTTGCAGTTGTCTGCGAACTTTGTCAGCCAGAGTCCCTCTTTGTTGGCCTGGACTTCTGAGAAGTAGATGCCAAACAGGAGAGGACCCAGGACCAATCCCTGTGGGACTCCACTTGTGACTAGTTGGCAGTCTGACTTGGAGTCCGCTACTTTCACACTGTGGGTTCTATCTGTGAGGAAATTTGCAACACACCTAATGATATAGGGCTGATGCCTAGTTTGGTGAATTTATCAATAATTCCTGAGTGGGGAATGGTATCAAAGCCCTTGGCCAGATTGAGGTAGGCTGTATGCCTTGCCCTCATCCACAGCTCTGGTGACTGACTCAAAGAAGTCAACCAAGTTGAGCAGGCATGATCTACCTTTCACAAAATCAAATTGCATGGGATCTAGAGTTTCCCAGGGTCTGTCGACACTCCCCCTTTATGGAGAGGGCTGACTGTAGCAGTGTGTCATTTGGTAGGGACAAAGCCTGGGGTGAGGCTGTGATTGAACAGGGCACACATATGTGGTGCCATTTCACTTTGTAGTTCATGTAGAACACATCCAGGGATATTGTTGGGTCCCATGGAAGCTGTATTCTTAGCCTTGGACAATGCAGCTTTAACCCATGCTGCAGTAATGCTGGGTGCCTGTCATTCCTCTGGTATTGTGATTGGTCCTTTGCTGGGGGGGAGACAGGGATAAAGTTGGCACTGAATCTGTCTGCCAGTATGTTGGCAATATCTGTTGTCTCAGTATAGGAGGTATCATTATGTAGTAACTCAGAGCAAACCTGGGTATTGCTGTGGAGATTCTTGATATAAGTATAGAAGGCTTTGTGGTTGTTTTAGTGTCTGCTGCAATTCTGCCTTCATAGCTGGCTTTAGAGGTTTTGATGAGGGATCTCAATTTTTTGTTCAGGCTAATAAGGTTTTTTTTCCACTATTGGGACTTCGCCTTTTTCTGCAACAGTTTCTTCCTTCTGTTGTAGAGTTTATTAATGGCATGGACCACCAGATTGGCTTCCTCTTTTGGAGGAGAGTGTCTTGGTTCTGTTGGGTATGGCTAGTTCCGTGCATTTATGTACATGCTTGTACACTGCATTGATGTATGATTAGGCAGTCATGCATCTATTTTCCATTGACATGGGTGCCATGAAGTAAGCCACCTCTGTTTTTAGGAGCCCAAAGTCAGCTTTGGAGAAGTTTCTCATGGTGGTTACCTTTGCGGGGGGTATGGGTGAGATGTGGATTTCCACGATGATTAGTTTGTGGTTAGATCTAACCAGGGAGGAATTGACTATTACTGTAGAGCAATGGTTGTCCATGTTAGTAATAACCAGGTCAAGAATGTAGCTTCCTCTAGTGGGGGTAGTAATGAGCTGGTCTAGGGCATTGGAATTGATGAATTCCAGGAAGCGTTGGGCCAGTGTATTGCTGCATAAGTAGTTTTCCCAGTTGATAGAGGGGTAGTTGAAGTCATCTAGTATGAGAGAGTTGGGTTGGACCCTAATCATTTTTAGGGTGCTTAGGTCTTGGGACATGGTTGGGGATCTATAGCAGGCTACAACCTGAATCACCATCTTACCCAATGTTAGCTGTACCTGAAGTATCTCAGATGCGTCATGCTGGGCTACTAGTCTGGAGGTGTGCATATACTTTGTGAATATGGAGACACCCCATCTTTGGAGCTTCGGTCCATGTTCTGGGGCTGAAAGGTGTGGAATGAGTTATGGCCGGGTAGCACAGGGGTGCTTTCTGCTGCTTTAAACCAGGTCTCTGTTACAGCACAAATGTCGATGTTCTCCATTTTGAGGAGTGTTTTGAGCAAGTGCATCTTGAGATTTAGACTTCTAGCACTGAGCAGCATGACCCTCAGACTGAATTTATTTATATCTGTTGTGGTGGTAATTTGGTCTTTGGAACATCACCTAAAAAAAGGCACTATAGGGGTGGCAAGAGCCTTAGCCAGTATCTGGAAACCCAGCGGTGATAGATGCAGGCCATCTCTGACAAAGCATCGAGGTCTGTCAATCATGTCATCCCAAGCAGACAGATACTGGATCCCCTTAGAATGACACCAAAAACTTAGCCAGTTGTTGAAGTCAATCATTTTCTGCTTGTACTGCAGTATCATTCTGGGCAATGGTAGGATGCTGCTCAGGGCTAGGGTCATACCTGCCTGGGCCACATAATCTAAGAGCTCTTCCATGTCTCTTTTCATGTAGTCCAGTGAGGTGTGTCTCAGGTCATTCACACCCACATGGACAGTGACAGAGTCATACTTGTACTTGTTGTGGAGTGACCTGAGTGCATGTGTTATGTGCTGGATTCTGGCACCTGATAGACAGCTGACTGTTACCTTCTCCTTATTCAACCTAGTGAGTGGGACATCAGTGTGCCTCACTATTGAGTCACCTATGATTAGTGTATTGGGCAAGCTGTTTTGCCTTAGGGGCTTAGGTTGAGGGGCACACTTTGTAGGTGAGCTATGTGTCTTGTGGTTTGTGCTGTGTTGTGGTGGTCAAGTACATTTCTACCTTGGAGGTCTCTGCTGTTTGGGTAGATTTCTATTGAGAGCCTCCATGAAGGTGGGTGTGTGGTTTGTGTTTTCATGTGAGAAGTGTGATGGTGGGTGTTCTGGAGAGCTATGTGTTGCATGTGGTGTGGTGCAGGTGTTGACCTTCTCCTCTTGACCAGCTATTCCAGTCTTGGCTTGAGAGTGCATGGCTTCCAATTTAGATACATAAGTGCATCTGTCACAAGTCTGAGTGTTGGGAGGTAAGAGGAGAGGGTTGTCTGTGTACATGAGGCAGTTGCTATACTGCCTCAGAATGGCCAATTTCATTAGGTTAATAAGAGGAAGCACAGGGAACTGACCTTTAGACATGCCAGGAGGGTTGGTCATTATTACTAAGCACTGGAGCTGTTTCCTTATATATTAATTTTACAGGGAAAATGTCACTCAAGGTGTCTGAGTCTGTACATAGCACTGCCAAACACTTGAGGGGAAACTAATATGTAGACCCTGAAAATTTAAGGAAGAAGTATTTAGGCAGATATTCTGAAGTTTCACAGTTGATGGTGCAATAATTGAAATCCCCCATAACCAGAGTGTTTGCCAATATTTGGATTGACTCCAGTTTGGTCAAGTAAGCCTCATGTGCATCATGATCCATGGAGTGTGAGCTGTAACTAGCTATGACTTGAATGGGAGTCTTACCCACAGTAATCTGAACTTGGAGTAATTCCATGGAGTTATCCAGTCTGACTAGTTGGGAGGTGAATTTATCTCTAATATAGATAGAAACTCTGCCTTTTTTGGTTCTCACGCATTCTTTTAGCAGTCTGAAGGTGTGGAAGGCATTGTAGCCTTGCAAGGCTTGGGGTACTCTCTGAGGCCTTGAACCAGATTTCTGTGACTGCACAGACATTTACATCCTCCAGTGATAGAAGTGCTTTTAGGGTGTGCAGGTTTTGATTTAAGCTCCTAGTGTTTAGCAGCATAACCCTTATTTTGTTATGGTTGGCAATTTTCAGGTTGGCAATTTTGTTTTTGAGACCTTGCCTAAAAAAGGCACTATTGGGGAAGCAAGAGCCTTTGACAGCAGCCAAAAGCCAAGTGGTGCCAGGTGCAAACCGTCTCTGGCAAAGCAGCAAGCTTTGTTGACCATGTCATCCCAGGCTGACAGAAACTGGATCCTCTTTGAATAACTCCAAAAACTAAGCCAGTTATTGAAATGGATCATTTTCTGTTTCTGCTGTGGCATTATTCTAAGTAAGGGTAATATGCTGCTCAAGGCTATGGAAATACCTGCCTGGGACACATACTCAGAGCAATCAATTCTATCTCTCTTCATATAGTCCATTGAGGAACATCTCAGGTCGTTCACTCCAACATGAGCTATGATAGAGTCATAATGGTACTTGTTGTTGAGAAACCTGAGTGCATGCATGATCTGACAAATCTTGGCACCAGACATGCAGCTGACTGTGACTTTCTCCTTATCTAACCTGATGAATGGGACATCTGTGTGTCTCACTATGGAGTCTCCAATGACAAGAAAATTTGTTTTTGGAGTGTTACGCCTTAAGGGCTCGCTAGATAAGACACTGTTGTTGCCATGTGCCTTGGGTGCTGTGGAAAATGTGTTAGCTGTAGCAGTCTTTTGTTTTGGAGGTCTCTGGTGTTTCTGTAAGTTTTCTGAGAGAACCTCCTTGTATGTTGATTTATGTGTTGGATGTGTACCATGTGTAATAGTGGTGGGTAAGTTGACAACCTCTTCAGTGTTACTGTTTTGAGTGTAAGAGAGCAGGGATTCAAGATTCTTGGTGTAGATACATCTCTTGCACTCTGTACAAGAGTGAGTTATTAGTAGAGAGTTGTCAGTGTACATGATGCAGTTGCTACACTGCCTCAGGAGACTCAAGTCAACAAGGCTGGCAGGAGAAACAAGGGTAGTCCAACTATCCATAATGCTAGGTTTGAAGAACTGTTATAACAAAGAGGGTACTTTCAGGACTGATCTAGGAGGTGCTCTGTAGATGGGTATTTCTGACAGGGTTTTTGCCTGGTAGTTTAATAGGTCACAGGTCACTTCTTCTTCTTTCGGCTTTTCCCAGTTAGGGGTCACCACAGTGGATCACCTGTCCGCTCATGATTGGCAGTGGAATTTTACAGTGTTGAGTTGCCAGCTCAGCCCCCAACCTTCCACGGTACTCTCACACATGCACGCATTCATGCCTAAGGCCAATTTAGAGTATCCAGTCCAGCTACAACATGTCTTTGGGATGTGGGAGGAAACTGGAGCACCCGGAGGAAACCCACAATAGGTCACAGGTCACTAGCAATACTTACTAGACTGGAGATGTACTAAAGATGAAGATTACACTTATGTACTACAGCTGTATCTATGGGAAAAAATGTCAAAATTATCTGTCTGGCTATGGCGCATAATTGTGTGGCAGACAAACAAGCAGAAACCCACTCAAACGTGGTTCTTAAATACCAGAAGCTAAAAACTTATTCAAATTTAAAAAAACTCAAAAGAACCAATGAGAGTGCTTAGTCCAATACATAGATCAATTACTCATCACCAGACAGGTTCTAATCTGCACACTTCTCTCACAAGGGTGAAGAAGGGCTCCTTCCAATCAAGGATGCCTTGGAAAATGTGTTCAGAATACAACAGCAACTACAAACAGATTCAGATGCAGCAAACCTGTATCTGGACTATGCTACAGCTACTAGCTAGACTAATTTAGGAAGGAAACACTAAAAAATGTTTTAAACAGCAGAAAAACAACACAGAGACACTAAAAAATGTTTTAAACAGCAGAAAAACAGCACAGAGGCACTAAAGAATGTTTTAAACAGTAAACAAATCAATTATTTGAAACACTGCTTGGTGGGAAAACAGAACAAACAACATATGCTTTGCAAACAGTGAAAAGTAGCAGCAATTACTTTGTAAACAGGGAAAATAGCAAACAAGCTTTGCAACAGTGAAAACAGCAACAAAATGTGATTTAACAGGCACAGTAAAGCAGACAAATTCTGTTCAAACAGTGCAGTTTAGTTTACAGTACTAAAATACAGTATTAAATAAGCATAACACAATAAAAAGTGCAGTAAATAGTATAATCAAGCAAAAAAACTTGCAACTTTTGTTTTTTTTGAAGATCAGAAGCCTCTAGTTGTCTAGTATCTCAGCTCAGAGTTGAGGCTGATATCAACTTGGATCATCTTGGTTCAAACAATGCTGTTTATGATTCTTCCAGAAAAAATACCAATGTACATTCTTAGCATGCTATGGCAAGTTACAGGTGGTTAAGGAAATTTAGAAGAAAGCTCTTACAGCAAACATTGCATTAAAAGGTAGCTTTAAAAATGATATTGGCTCATGGGTAAGAAGCCTTACGGAATATGTGGAAGATTTTAACTTTAGTTTATTGGCAAGTGAAAGGCAATAATGTAAATAAAGAGACATGAATGTTAGCAAGCAAGAGAGCTCCTGTTGTAACCAGATGCCAGTTAGCTTCAGTTAGAGGACCACAGTTATACCTGTTGTCAGAGAGTGACATAAAGTGACATATCTTCAGAGAGTGACATAAAGTGACATATCTTCTTGATCATTGTTTGGATGAGTTTGATATTGCTGGGTGGCTTTAAGGCAGCTACTGGAAGGTATACTTTAGTTTTTGTATAAGAAGACTTTGACAGTTGCTTTTCTTTTGTCATTAGGCCCATTTCACATTTTCTTTCTGAAATTATCTGCTGATTACTTTCTTTCTGTTTGCCTATTATCACAGCATACTCAAAACATTTAATGCATTTATCAAGACCAGGCTTTATTTGAGGTTAATATGATTATATCTGAAATGGGGATCCCGAATGCCCATGGGCTTTGAATCCTTTGGAAACCACCTCCCAGACAAAGTCTAATCTTTTTGTTGTTATAGACTGGATTGTCATCTGGCTTGCTTACCACAGGAGTTCTTTCTTGACAAATCCCAGAACTGGCACAGGAGAGGGCAATGGCTGCTGGTGTTGAGTCCAAATTGTTTTCGGGATCAACTGAATCTTTTTCACATGATGTCTAGCTAAAGGACTCATTAGGAAAGTTGAGGCCATGTAACCCAGAGTTCTGAGGAATGTTTTTGCAGTAGTCATGGACTGATGAGACAGATCTAAAAACTGCAGGCGATAAAAAGAAACCTTTTATTTTGGGAGGTAGGCCATTATGTTAAAAAGTATCCAACAGATATTCCAGAAATGCTAGCCTGTGAGTGGGGTTTAGGAAAGATTTCTTTGGATATAGATTGAAGACTAGTTTTGTAAGAGGCCTATGTCAAAGGGTAGAGATGTCTTGGTATCTTGAATTGATTCTACTAAGACTAGGCAATCACCAAGATTGGGATAAATGCAGATTCACTGTAGTCTGCAAAGGGCAATTACTATCCAGAGATTTTATAAACAGCCTTGGGGCTGTGTAGTGACCAAAATGAAAGGATGAAATTTGAAATGTACCTCAGACAAAAAAAAAAAAACGTAACTAATGTCAGATTTGTTTTGGGGATTGTAATATGATGTTAAGCATTGTTGAGATCCAGAGTAAGTAGGAAGGTCTGATTTAGAAGAAGGGGAACCAGAGATTCAAGTGTTAATATTTTCAACTTTGAGATTTTTAAAAAAAGGTATTTAAAACAGAGAGCTCTAATACTGGTCTCCATACACCGTCTTTCTTGGGTACTACAAAAATCCTGGAATGTAAGCCTTTTCCTCAGTGGAACTGGAGACTAGGATCTATAACCCAGTGTGCAAGCATCTCTGATATAATCTAAGGAAACAAAGTCGGTTCAATTCTTTGGATGAAAACATAATTCTGAATGTGGAAGAAGGGATTCCCATTGCTATTTGCAACTCTTGGATTATATCTAGTATCCAAGCATTGGATGTTATCTGTTTTAGGTAGGAAAAGAAAAAGGTTGCCAGCTATTTTGAGGGATTGTTTGAGGTGAGGAGAGAGGAAAGAGAGGAGTGAGTAGTCATATACTTTCTTAGTTTGGGTGGGCCTCTGGGGACCACCACCTTGTTTTCTTTGTACCCCTGCCATCTGTTTTTGTATGCTTTTTTCCAGATGTGTGCTGCCCCTGTTAAGCATTCTTCTTGAAATGGGGCCCAAGACCAGAAGGATAGTTGAGTCTATAGTTTAGAACTGTTGACTGAATAAAAAAGTAGTTTTACTCCCTGCAGTAGATTGGCCCTTTCTTCTAATTGCTTTAATATATCAGTGGAGGAGCTACCAAAAGGGACATCTTTCTTAAAGGGGACATTGCTAATATGAAATTTAACATCATCTGGAAGATTCTGTAACCTAAACCAAGCATATCTTGTCATTACTGATCCTGCAACTGCAGCTCTACAGACTGTATCAGCTGCATCACAGGAACATCTTAGACCATGCGTGTTTCACCTGAGCGGTAGATGAAAGCAAGCTTGTCAGTGAAAGTTAGATTTAGAAACAGACAAACTAGATATTATTTGATGCATGTCTGAAAATGAGGCAAGGAGAATTTGACCATATGGACTTAATAATAAATAGCTCTGAATGTGAAGGCTGAAGAGGTGTAAATCTTCTTGCTAAATCTCTCCAATGCCATGTTATCTTTATCAATGGGAATGGTGATAGAAGATACCAAGGACTTAGAAGTTCCCTCCTTATCCACAGAAATGCCAGCATGGTCTACCAGAGGATATCTGAAGAGGTATGTATGTGATTCTGGTAGATTATAAAGCCTGTCAAGCTTCTTGGTTACAAGGGTGCTGAGCATCAGGCGATGAACATGCAGAATTAATTGCAACCTCCAACAACTTTTAATCAAAATGTAAAGGAAGGTCCTTTATGGGGTACTTCTCCATCCAGAAATATGAAGTATGAGCCGACCATTGAAAATTAAGTTGCAATGTAGAACAGACATCTACTTGATCTCTTCAATGGCAAGAAAGTTCTGAATTTTGGCAAGCATACATCCCCTTTAATATTACTTGTCTCATGCTACAACAGATGTATGGTGTATGAGAAGACACCCAAAAGCTTTTGTATTCTGTCTACATGCCCAGTCCTTGCCAAGATACACTCAATGCAGCTTTATGCTGCTGCATAATCTAATGATGATTATCTCCATATCTTGTGACACTATGTCGACTCCTTGGTTCCTAAAGTCTGAAGAGCATACCTCTCCATTTGATCTACACAGTGTTTCAGTTTTCCTGGCCAGCTGTAGAGTAACTAATTTCAGGCAGCAGGAAGTCTGTATTATTTATTTGTTTGTTTTTAATTAGTAAATGGATTTACTAGTTGCCATTGACATATCCTGTCATTGAATTTCAGCCAGCATCCTTATTGCTATTAATATGACAAGAAGATATTTACACAAAATTCTGAAAACTCACCTGAGATTAAGTGAAGCTCTGTTCATATTTGCAATTATTGTTACTCAGCACAAAGAGGAGTTAAGTGATCAGGTGAAGTATGAAGTTGTGAGATAGCATTATACAGATGTGGCATGTGTTGTCAAACATACTACAAATTAAAGTGCAGTTGTCTCAGTATTAGAAATATTAAATATATCAGCAAAGTGAACTGTAAAATGTAATCATATTAAATGATAAAGACAAAAAAGGAAAAACATAAGTTTAAAACTCTGCCTTATAGTTTATGCATTTCATAATATTAGTAGTAGTGTCTTAGCTAGTCTTATGCATTGCCTTTTCGATTTGATTGCATTTGTTGTAATGTATTGCACCCGTGGCATATCAGTTTTAAGACTAAATGTTTTACTTGTATCTTGTGAAATAGAACAATACAGCTTTGTGTTGTAAGCATAACAGCTTTATGAATACACATACACACTGAGATACATGGCAACTGAAAGAGCACATGAATAACTAATACTGCAACAAGGGCATAACAGATTGCAAAGGATATCATACAATAGTCCTAACCAGCCAGCAAACTTAATATATACAGGATATCCTCCTTATATACTACCAAGTACAATTGTTCAGACACTATTAGATGCAACATCATAGAACCACATAACTTCATTAGTACTATATAAGTCCAGAAAGCTTTATTCATACTGAAAGAAAGGCAATAAAATATAGGTTCATAGGTTCAAAGGTGTGTACTAGGCTAACGGCCCTAGAGCCTATATAAGCCTGGCCCAAGAAGATTCCCTGGCATCATGTCACCCAAAGTTAGTTCCCAGTGCCCCTGTCAAGCAAGGCCACTGAAGTGATCTCCAGGGTGAACTTCCTATTGCCCATCCACTCATCAAGATTTATCTTAAAAAGGGCCAGTAAAGTGCTCTCCACAGTATGGGAAGTCTCTGGGTTAAGAACCTGTCCCTCCAGCATGTTCTGTTTATTGTGGTAATGAGGTTTAGGTCCCTGGAGTGTGTGGCATGGAGGTATTGTGATTTCTTTAGGTGTAACATATCTAGCAGCTCTGGGTCAGACATGGCTTTGTAGGTCAAGCAGAGATCACCTCTAAGTAGATGATAAGATACAGGGTATAGCTGGAGTTTTATGAGTCTGTCTGTATAGGTCATATGTCTAAAGCCTAAGATCCTGTTAGTGAGGTATTTGTGACCTTTCTAGTTGTTGTAGGTGTCTAGTGAGCTCCATGCAACAACCAACAGCACTTTATCATGTCACTATATGCTTTATTAACAGAATTTAAAGATAACTTTATAATTATTGGGGGTGACTGGAATTCTTATCAAAATCCAGATAAAGATAGATCTAACCCAAATGAAATATATAACAAACAGGCCTCGCTAGCAATTATGGAACTGAAACAAGACTTCAAACTATTTGATCCCTTTAAGTATTCTGGGAGAGACAATAAAACAGAAAACTTCACCTTCTATTCACAATGTCACAAAATGTGGTCGAGGATTGATTTCTTTATAATCTCTGAAACATTCCTTAATATGAAAGTCAGAACACATACACATACCAGATTTTTTCCGACCACTCAAAAATCACACCTTTCATTGAATGGGACAATAAACAACAACAATATAACAGAGGCTACAACTGGACATTGAATTCCAATCTCTTAACTAAGCAAGACATGGTAGAAGGCATAACTACGCTACTAAATTCCCTAACTTTAAATCTAGTCAATTCACAACTACCACTAGACATTGATTCAGCTTCAACAAAAGCTCAAATTAGAGACATTTCGATTAACAAAGCAATGCACTATAAAAAAATTATTCTCCAAGGAAGAATTTGTATTAAAAGAAAAAATAAAGCAATTAGAATTGGAACTAATGTCAGGACCTAACGAAAACACCGAAGACCTCCTAAGAAAAACACAAAAAGAACTTTACCTAAAAGAGATAAGAAACTTATCATTTAACAAAATGAGAAACTTGGCCAAATACGCTGAGACTATTCAAATGCCATCCAGGGCCTTAGAGAGACTAACTACTCTACACAAATCCACACCCATTATAACAGAAATTTAAAACCAGAACAAATAATACTAAAATACCCAGTCTATAATAAACCTTTTTGAACAACTCTATACTCAAGAGTTATGGAGAACAAGCTTTATCATCTTCAGAAATGGACAGGGAAGCTTTCCTTCAAGATATAGTCCCACAACTAGATACTAACTAACAAACCCAATATCAACAAAAGAAATCTTTGATGCAATTAATCTAAAAACAAATAAAGCTCCAGGGCCAGATGGCTTCACACCAGAATTTTACTAGTGCTTCACACCACTAGTTGCTAAAATATTGCAACAGGTACTAAACTACATAATAAACAACAAAATAAATTATGTACACTTAAATGCCTCAAAAAACATTTTTATTTTGAAAGAACAATCAGATCCTAAAGACCCTAGTAGCTACAGACTAATCTTCTTCTTTTGGCTTTTCCCAGTTAGGGGTCACCACAGCAGATCACCTGTCTGCTCATGATTGGCAGTGGAGTTTTACAGTGTTGAGTTGCCAGCTCGGTGTCCAACCTTCCACAGAAGGCACACACACACCTAGGGCCAATTTAGAGTGTCCAATCCACCTACTGCATGTCTTTGGGATGTGGGAGAAAACCGGAGCACCCAGAGGAAACCCACGTGACCACAGGGAGGACATGCAGACTCCGCACAGAAGGCACCCCAGCCGAGGATCAAACCGGAGAACCTCTTGCTGTGAGGCGACAATGCTAACCACTGCACCACCGTGGCCACCCAGTAGCTACAGACTAATATCATTATTAAATATAGACACTAAGATTCTTACTTTAATTCTAGCAAATAGACTAAAGAACATTATGACCAACATTATTTCTTCTGAACAATCAGGTTTTGCTCCTTTTAGACAGACTTGTGATAACGCTGTAACTCTTGAAGCCATGATAACCTTTGCAAACATTAAGAAAACTCCCATATACACAATGGTGGTTGACAACCATAAAGTGTTTGATAGAGTGAATATCACTTTCTTACTTCAACTCTTACCTTATTTTGGGTTCCCTAGCAAATTTATACAAATAATTAAAATACTGTATGAAAACCCTTATACCAACCTATATATTAACAGAACTTTATCAAACAGAATAAAGATTAAAAACGGGACGAGACAAGGATGCCCTTTAGCTCCCTTCTTATTCAATCTATACCACGAACCGCTGTACCTCTACAGAAAACATATCATAACCCTCCATCTATCTTCAACTCTAATATCTTTTACACAGCTTTTGCCGACAGTTTAAACATTTATTTCACCAGCCCCAGCACTGACATGCCCAAATTACCAAAAGCAAATTGACTATTTCTCAAGCATATCTAATTATAAACTTAATTAAAAAAAAAACAATATTTTCTCCTTAAATCCTCCCAAACTGTTATCATTAATCCCACTTTTAGACACAATTAAAATAAAAGACTCAACCAAATATCTTGGGATTATGTTTTTCCAAAACAAAAAAGATTTTTATCAGAATAATATACTGAATAAATAGAATATGATAATGCTAAACAGCAACAGACGGAACAATCTCAAAATACCATTCCTATCCAAGGTCTCAATAATCAAAATTAATATTCTTCCCAGAGTTATTTATACATTTATAACCACACAAGTGGTAATACATAACAAATTCTTCAAACAAATACACACATTCCTGGCCAAAGTTCACTTGGGAGCCTAAAAAAACAAGAATATCATACCAAAAACTATCTCTACCAAAGCTAAAAGGGGGGTTTAAACTTACCAGATTTTAAACTATACTATACCATTATTAATAGTAGCAGAATACTAAAGATAGCAGAATTTGCCCCTTTAACCAACGAATGGTCTCCTATCTGGCTGAAAATATATCGCAGCTATATCAAATCTCTAGAACTTAATCCTAGAGCTTTTCCTTTTCTAACCACAAAAGATGTAACAGCTTATAAGATCATTGACCCACTAAAACACCTCAAACGTTGTTCACTTCCCTAGATCTTGGGCCAGCAATGGACATATTTCAACCAATTCATAGTAACCCAAACTTAAAAATTAACAACTCAGTGATAAATCTCAACAACTACCCTTTATTAAAAGACTTGAGAATTCGAGATCTCTATCTTTACCACAGCTATACAATTACAGACTTGCGATCTCAACTTAATTTACCAAAATCGTACACAATTATCTTGAGACAAATTAGAGAAGTATGTTCCAAACACCTTCAAAACACCAAATTAAACAAGGTGAATATAACCAATTGTAAAACTTTATGGAACACAATGCTATCCAGGAAAAAAATGATATCCAATATGTACAAATTAATAGCAGAGATCAAATTCCAAGACAATATATTTATTTCCCAATTAAGGGTTGGGAGGGTGGCCTAATGGTTATTAATGGTGTTTGACTTACAAACACAAGGTGCAGTGTTTGAGTCTCACAAGAGATAATTGGCTATGCTTACAATGACTCGCAAGGGCAGTTAGACTAGTACTAACCTATGAACCTATTTCTAACTACTGGCTTAAAAGTTACTCATCAATAACTAAACAACAATTAAATCAAGCTTTAAAATTAACATATAAAGCTTTGCCTTTAAAAAAGTTAACTTACACACAACTCATGATTAACAACAATGCATATCTTACCCCCTCAGTATTGCACAAATTTAATTCTTCTAATTCACCAAACTGTCCATATTGTAAGTCAAAGGAAGCAGATCTAAATCATATATTTTGGAGCTGCAAATGTGTATTTAAATTATGGAATTCATTAAAAATCCAACTACAGAAACAAGGCTATGAAAAAACATCTCTTACATGGGAATACACACTACTTCACATTCCTGCCAGGAATATCCCATAATCAAGCAACCATACTTATTACATTATTCTTATTAATGAAACTATACATAACATCCAAATGGGGGGAGAGAATGAACATCAATTGGACCGAATTCAAAAAGATGGCAATTAAACACATGTTGGCTCAGAAATGGGTAACTGATGCAAAAAATAGTGTTAAGAAACTAAAAATATGGGAACAGATATTTAACTTTCTGCTAGCTTAATCCACCCACATTATCATAAAGACACGGGCATTTATGTGCAAATTTATGCCTTCAGCATTTTTATAGATAGGTAATGACGGGATTTCTCCATAACAGGGTAAGCTCGATAAATGGATGCAACAAAATAATTGACGACACCTTTGTACAGTTGTAAATATTGATGTTTCATGTTGTTGTATAAATACTGTTCACCTTTAATTTTGTATAAAATGTGTTAATACATTGTTGATGCTGTTTGGTCTTTGTTTGGAAAAAAAAAAAAAAAAAAAAAAAAGAAGAAGAAGATGGAGATTCTCCAGTTCTGGTCAGAACTAACATACTTGTAATAAGAGATTCGGTTATTAGATGAAATGATACTTACTTTTGCAAAGAAGATAATGAACATTGAACAGTGCTGTGCTTCCCAGGAGCAAAAATACAGGATGTGAGAAAGGCCTTAGAATGCTTTAATGTAAGGAAGTATGGAGCTGTTTTGATTGTTCAAATTATCCCACCTGCAGAAACTCTCTGAGTGTTAGTAGGGAACGTATAACCCTCTTAGGTAGTATAGCTTGTGCAGGTATTAGGACATATTTTTTGCAAACAACATCACATAAAGGAGAGTCAGGTCACTATATATGAAAACATTTTTTGGGTTAATACCTACATGAAAAAATGGAAATATGCAGAGGATCCAAGCCTGATTTTGGGCACATGTTTTTAAACAGGGTGGTGAGCACTTGTCAATACAAGGAAAGAGAATGTTTGCATTGCAATATTTGATAAACACAAGACAGAATTGTTCCCAGGTCCAAAATTTAAAAGTTCACAGATAATAACATATGATGTATTGCTGATGGTTGTTAATGCCAGGAACATAAGTAATATATTTTTTTATTGGAAAATTTGCTACGTTCTTACAAGATTGATATTGTTATTGCTTGTGAAACATGGTTAAAGAACAATGACTGGAAAACTGCTGTGTCAGGATATAAATGTTTTTCCTGTAACAGACATTCTAACAAAAAATCAGGTGGAGATGTTATGAGAGGGCTTACAGATAGTTATGAGACCTGTGATTATTACATGCTCAGTGATAACATCAATACTATAGATTGTATGACTGTGACAATAAAGACAACCCCTGGAACATATAACAATTGTTGGAGTGTACAAACTGCCAAAGTCAAGTGCTGATGACATAAAGATTTATACAATTCTTGCATGACACTCCAGAGGGAGGAATAACTGTGGCTGGGAACTTACGTTTCCAAGAAACAGACTGGAATAATACTGATTCAACAATATTAGTAAGGAACTTATTTACAATGTATGTTTAGGAACAACAGTTACTTCAGATTGTGAAATAGACTACCAAGGAACAAAACATACTAGACCATATTTGTGTTCCTAAAGATATTACTGTTACTTCATGTCAAGTTTTACCACCATTGTTGTGTAGTGATCATGGGTTATAAAGGATAATTTTTACTAGATAATTCTGCCAAACTGAAATCTAAACAAATGTACAGATGATTAATAGATTATATGGAAGCAAAACGGTAACTATGTAAAATTAACTGGAGTGATGTGTTCAGTGGAAAAACTGCAGAATGAATGTTGCAAGTCTGAAAGAGAAACTGAATGCAAATAAATAAATAAATACAAAATGGTGTTTAACAACAGGATCTAGGCACACAATGGCAAGAAAATAGTTTTCCCTAAAAACAAAATACTTGATTAAAAAGAGAAACAAAACATAAGAAATAGAATAGGCCAAACTATTAACTTTGAAAACTGAAATAAACAAGCTGGACAGAGAAAATAAACAGTATGAGACAAGATCAAGAACAATTTGAAGAAAATTTATATAAAGATATCGAACATAACAGGAAACCATTGTATAGATATATAAGATGTGGCACGGGTAAATAGATAAACTGTGTGTAGATACTAAAAGTTCTTCTCAGAAACAACAGATTGTAGATATATTTACAAAATCTTATGCAAAGCAGTTTGGCTCCACAAAGAGGAAGATAAGTTGTCCTAGTAACAACCATGTAACTTCAGGTATTGAAATCAAATTAGATTATATTGAAAAAGACCTACGCAAACTAGACTCAAACAAAGCACAATAAGGAAATGGAATTAGGAATTGTAGAGGGGATCTTCATACTCCCCCACAAGATGATGTCTATACTGTGTATGAAGCAGTGTAAAAAGAACATATATTCCCTGTTGCACCACATGGAAACTCTGCCAGAGACAGACCTTGCTAAAGCCATGCCCTCTCACCAGGTCAAATCAAGGAGTGAAAATTATATCAGCACTTCTGGCTGCATATCCGAGAGAATATGTTATGTGCATCAATGGGTAGCACAGTAACATAATGCCCATCTACTGTAACATGAAGCAAGTGGTCAGTGGTGTAGGGAAGGGTAACATTAGCAAGGCCAGACACCACAAACATCTGCACTCAGCATGACCTCTATACCCCAGCACAGCTATGATGAACAGTTGAGTAGCTTGATGACCATGTTCATTAGTGCAATACAAGTCTGGAGTAGCATGGCTGGGCTCCACAGATGTGCACACCATATGTGATCTCAATGCGCCTATGCATGAGCTGAATAAGGGACTATAGTATGCAATAGGGGTGATAACCCATTGTGTTATTGTTGTTACTCAGAGACAGCTGTGCTGAGTCACCTCATTAGCATAATAGTTACTCTACATGCTCCATTTCTGTGTGGTAAAAAAACATGGCCACCATATAATGGCCGACTATATTATAGTGAGCAATGTAGAGAATCCAAGGAAAGTGGATATCAGAGTGTGCTACCATACAGGAAAAATGAGAGCAGACAGAATAAGTGGTAATAGACCCCAAGCATTGCATTCATTGCTCAAAGAGGCACAGCCAATACAGACACTGTCTCACTGTAGTGCCATGGACGTGCTAGCATAGCATAGGCCATGATAGGGGTCTGACAGGCTGGGGATGGGAGAATTGAACTGACAGTGCACAGGGAAAAGACAGTTTTAACTGAACTGTTTGCATATCAATATTAAAGTTTTTCCAGCTAGAGAGATAAACATAGTGTTCTACTTAAGGGGCTAAAAATTAAAAGAAGACAGGGCACAGGGAAAAGGCAGGATTGGTTGCAGTTGTTTGTGTGTGTGTGTGTGTGTGTGTGTGTGTGTGTGTGTGTGTGTGTGTGTGTGTGTGTGTGTGTGTGTGTGTGTGTGTGTGTGTGTGTGTGTGCATTGGTGGGGGGTGATAATCTATCCTGTGATAATCTATCCTGGGCACAGAGAATAGGCAGGACAGGTAACAGTCCTATGGGGAATGCTCATACAGCTGTAGAACATGTAGGAGAGATTTCATAGCATTCCTGTGGAGTGAGAAGTTCATGCAGCCAGGATGCACAATATAGAAAGAAAAGGTTGGAGTCTTGCTAGGGGAGTGTGTCCCCAGTCAGTACATAACTCACACATACACTCATATCTATGGCCAATTTAGAGAAAACAAAAATAGATAAATATTGCAGGTCATATGCATATATAGCAGGTTATGCTGGACTAGAATAAAGTGGAAAAGGCCTTCTGGGAGCAGCTTCAGCAAGGATGGGTGCAGGATTTCAGTCCAGATATGTCTCATGTAGCATAGTTGTTTGCACTCTGCAATTTTTCATAAAGATCACTACTATTTTTTTTGTATATATCTATGAGACATTCACATTTAAGGATAAAATGGAAAGTGCTGTCATTATGATAAGAAGCTATTATTCCCACCTACTATGTATAACAACTTTTTTTAATGTGTGATATCAGCTTTTGTGTGACATACATCCACTAATGTTTGGCAAATTGATCTTTTATACAGTTGTTTCTTGTCATATCCATTAGAACCTATGTCACATCTTACAAGACTTTTTATTTTAATGAAAACCCTTAAAAATACCCACAGAAGACTCTCAGAACCCATTAACTTAATGCAAACATGTCAAATTGTATACATCATCAAATAATGAAGTTTAACCCTTCAAAAAGCAATAACCTCAGACTGACAACCACACTCAAAGGCTTGAATTAACCTATAATGAAAGTTATCCATGCTAACACAAATGGTACAACCTGTGCTTCTGCTTACAAGTGGTGTCTTGTTTTTATCTTACCTTTATTCCTCTTCCAGATGTAGAAAACAATCTGAGTGTTTTCAGAAAACATTATCTCCTAGCCATTGAAAGAATGAAGTATTCTGTTTTATTGCCCTATTATCAGATTGTCTCCATAGAAATATGAGAACAAGATACACAGTTGCCTTCTGCTACAAACTTCTCACATTGCACATTGAACATTTATTTGATAGAGGAAGACTTTTCATTATATTCAGTGTTTATAAATATATTTATTTGCGTCCCCTTAAAACTTGTTATTAGATCAAGCCAAGGGCCTTAATCCAGTCATTCCTCTTGCAAAAGCAAGGAAAGCATATCAACTTTACTTATATCATGCTCTTTAATTCAGGCTCTTTTCACTTTTTACATTGCAGTGCCTAAATTTACTTTAATATCCCTGTTAGACATAAAATTACTGAAAAAGCTTTAGTTTAGAACATGTAGTATATATGTCATGTTTTACAAAAATATTGTAAAGGACAAAAATAGTTTTACTTACAGTTACCTCTTTCCTTCCCCTTCTCCTCTCCTTAATGCTCTTCTAAACATTAATGACATGAAGTAGGGCATATGCTTTGGAGTCTCCTACAAGTTTAACAAAGTCAAAAAAGTCCAGTATTTCTTGTTCCATCATAGTTCACAAATGTAATTGATGCTTTGTAATCCTATATTTATTCATTAATTTAGATT